>NW_026732107.1:477500-627500 GCF_028476545.2 Physella acuta | reverse complement strand
CAAAATTATGCGATTTTTAAAAACAATCAATATTGATGACGCCGTTCTAGAGAAAAACAAAACAAATAGATTCGCACGCCTTAACTGATAACTGTCGCAAAGTCGTGCATATTGTTGAAATAAAACAAGCGCTAATAGATGATTTAAAAACTTTCTACCCCCCACCCCTTCCCCCAGACATGATATTAACAGCGTCCGTTTGTTTTAATATTACAGTTTTCATCACCGGCTTGCGAGGACTGATAAAGTTTCAAAATAGTAACGCAGACATATAGGCCTACTTTTATTCATTGAAAATGGTTTACTTTAATCATAATACAAAACGTCACATTTCATGATTTTTACTATGAAATTACTATATTTTTAAAATGGTGATTCGGTATATAGTGGAGAGGTGTGTGGGGATCTGAGTGAGTTTTTGGTGGGGTGGGTTGAGGGGGGGGCGGGATATGTGCTTATAACTAGAGCTAAATTATATTTAGGATTAACTGATAACAGTTGTGTAATAACATAATCTAACATGGATAATGTATGGAGTAAAATTAGACAACGCAAAAAGTAACATTCTCCCCTTTCTATTGCAGTCCACTTATATTGTTATTGTTTTTAAGCATTTAAAAAAATATTTTGTATTTTTTTTTACAGTTTCGAAGACATGGTAACATAAAATGTTTCTATAATAATTAAACGAAGAGAGTAAAATGGCAAAAAAAAAAAAAAAAAAACAGATTAAAAAAATATTCAGGGGATGTGACTCTGCTTCTTTTGACGGCTCAGACTGTCTTTCCCCATCCTCAACTGTGAAGCCAAATGTTAACTTAATGTTGACCTATGGGCATTGACAAAAACGACTGTGGGGAAAAGGCCCACCGTAATACTGATCTATCATTTTGTGTATCATACATTTTTCATGACCTAAGATTGACCTCTGAAGATGTGTCTAAATGACTTTGATTGTCGCCCTTGAACTTTGTCGCCCTTGAACTTTGTCGCCCTTGAACTACCGAAGTAAATCAATCACTGTTCTGACGTTAATTTACTTTTTACTCATGGTTAGATCTAGTCGCAATTTTCTTAAGACTGTCTTAATTAATATTAATATTGTCTCTCCTTTTGTTTTCATTAAGTGAGAATTCCCAGTCTGGCTTAGTTTCGCTTTAATTTCTTTTAAGTTTATAACTGTACATTTCAGCGAAAAATTTCATATTTATCTAGATACCCATCCTTACAGTTGATCTATAAACATGCATTGCTACTAGTCTATTTTCGCCTTCTGTTCATTGTCTAGTCGTTTTAATGAAATTAAATGTGATTACTTTGTTCGTTAAGACTGTTTCTAAAAAAATTTTTTTATTTATTTTAAAATTATTTTTTTTACGTTTAATATATCTCCTGATTCTCTTCACACATAGTTCACTCCGTTCAAGACAGAAGCTGGCTGTGTTGATAGGTTGCATGTTAATACATTAATATACATGAACTACATAGTATTGCATACAGTTTACATTAAAAGGAAAACTATTTTTATTTCTTGAATTTTCTCTTGAAGTTTTGTCTTACATTTCCTATAAAGTACATATCATCATTAGACTGTACATGGTTGTTTTGCGTATGAGTGTTCTTAGGCCGATTCTTGCATTTGAACAATCTTTAGTGGATAGTGGTTGATCTTCGTTGGTAGTTGTAGCTGAGTTGTTCTGAAACCTTGTAGTGGTGTCATTTGGTTGGTAGTTTTGTGTGAAATGGGGGTGTCTATGGAACTAGAGTTGATGAGCTGGTATCGTAGTGATGATGTAGCGGCTCCTGTTGAGGTATCGTAGTGATGATGTAGTGGGTCCTGTGTTGTTAAGGTATCGTATTGATGTTGTATCGGGTCCCGTGTTGTTGAGATATCGTAGTGATGATGTATCGGGTCCCGTGTTGTTGAGATATCGTAGTGATGATGTAGCGGGTCCTGTTGAGGTATCGTAGTGATGGTGTAGTGGGTCCTGTGTTGGGAGGGTTGGGTAGTCTTGAATCTCTTCAGTATGTGATGACGAGATGAGAGCAAATCGTTTTTGGGTGATCGAGATTTGATTCATTGCTGATTGGTAGATGGAATTTGTTTTATTGTATACAATGTTTTATTAAAAAAAATTAAAAACAAAGACAAGTATATACAAATATGAGTCTTGTTCTTTACAATAGTTTCTATTTATATGATCTGTTAATACCCTTCTGTCACCTTGCCTTGCTTTTCAAACTCCTATATATTTTTGTCACAATTTTACTCAATCTTTATCATTGATATTTCCATGGCTGGTTTTACAAATTCAGTTGTAGTAAGATTTTCAACTGGCTTCTTCAGAGTCAAAAAGGGAGATTTGCGTGCATGCATTGTGTGTTCTTTGACTTGATCATCATCTGGCTCCCAACCATCTAATTCTTTCAGGCAGAATATGCAGTGCATATTGTCAGGACAATCAGAACATGGGCTGAAGTAAAATCCAGCTTGTGCAAGCTTTTCTGGAGTTCGGTGACAAGAACTATCATTTGGCCACACTTTAAACGTCTTATTTTTGTTTTATACATCTCCTTCTCAATAAACATAATTATTGTTCTTTAGTGTTCTGTCGCCTATAACTAAATTTTCGATCCTTTTTTTTTTGTTTTTTTTTGTTTGCCTCAGACACGTAATTTATAGCGTCAGTTGTGTGTTCGCTTTAATATTACAGTTTTCATCATCGGCTTGTGAGGACTGATACAGATTTACAATAGTAATATTTCTTTCTTACTTGTAGCCTGCTTTCATTCATTTAAGATGGTTGACTTATACATAGATCTAATACAAAACGTCTAAATATAAAAAAAAAATTAAAATAAATAAAAAACAACCTGAAAATGTAAATGTGTAATTAAATGATGATTCAAGGGATTTTTTTCTCTCGGCGTGCGTGGTGGGCTGGGGGGACGGGGGGGGGGGGGGGGGGGGGGGGGGGGGGGGGAGAGGGTGGAATTTGGGTTTTTAAGTAGAGCTGAAAAAAAAAATGGGATTACCGAGTATTAAAATGATACAAATTTTAAGCAATCGGAAAAGATATGTTATTACAATGAGACACATCAAAGCAAACATTCTTCCCTTTCAACAGTCCTCAAACAGTTCTTTTTTTAAATTTATTTTTTATTTATTTTTTAATTTTTTTATACATTCACTTTCTTTTTAATTTTTTCTTTTTTTTTCAGCCTCAGACACGTAATTTATAGCGTCAGTTGTGTGTTCGCTTTAGTATTACAGTTTTCATCACCGGCTTGTGAGGACTGATACAGATTTACAATAGTAATATTTCTTTCTTACTTGTAGCCTGCTTTCATTCATTTAAGATGGTTTACTTATACATAGATCTAATACAAAACGTCTAAATATAAAGAAAAAATAAAAATTAAAAACCAACCGGAAAATGTAAATGTGAAATTAAATGATGATTCAAGGGATTTTTTTCTCTCGGCGTGCGTGGTGGGCTGAGGGGACGGAGGGGGGGGGGGGGGTAGAGGGTGGAATTTGGGTTTTTAAGTAGAGCTGAAAAAAATTTGGGATTACCGAGAATTAAAATGATACAAATTTTAAGCAATCGGAAAATTTATGCTATTACAACGAGACACATCAAAGCAAACAGTCTTCCCTTTCAAACATCTATATCTATACAGTCCTCAAACAATTGTTTTGTTTATTTATTTTTAGTTTTTTAATTTTTTTTATTCACTTTATAGTTTTTTGTTTTTTTTTTGTTTTTTTGTTTTCATTCTTTTTTTTTTATTCTTTTCTTTTTTCTTATTTTTTTTTTGCCTCAGACACGTAATTTATAGCGTCAGTTGTGTGTTCGCTTTAGTATTACAGTTTTCATCACCGGCTTGTGAGGACTGATACAGATTTACAATAGTAATATTTCTTTCTTACTTGTAGTCTACTTTCATTCATTTAAGATGGTTTACTTATACATAGATCTAATACAAAACGTCTAAATATAAAGAAAAATTAAAAATTAAAAACCAACCTGAAACTGAAAATGCAAATGTGTAATTAAATGATGATTCAAGGGATTTTTTCCCCTCGGCGTGGTGGGTGAGGCGGGGGGGGACGGGGTGGAATTTGGGTTTTTAAGTAGAGCTGAAATAAATTTGTGATTACAGAGAATTAAAATGATACAAATTTTAAGCAATCGGAAAAGTTATGTTATTACAACGAGACACATCAAAGCAAACAGTCATCCCTTTCAAACATCTATATCTATACAGTCCTCAAACAATTGTTATTTTATTTATTTTTAATTTTTTAATTTTTTTATTCACTTTATAGTTTTTTTTTTTTTTTTTTTTTTTTTATTCTTTTCATTTTTCTTATTTTTTGCCTCAAACACGTAATTTATAGCGTCAGTTGTGTGTTCGCTTTATTGGGTTTTTTAGTAGAGCTGAAAAAAAAATTGGGATACCTGAGAATTAAAATTATACAAATTTTAAGCAATCGGAAAAGTTATATATATTTTTTAATACTTTATTGTTCATCTGTATTTTTAAAATGAAGTTAAAAATTTGACTCAATTACACAGGGAAGGAGTTCTGAAACTTAAAAAAATTAAATTGAGTACTAGTATGCATTTTTAAAAAATGCCACTGCATAAAAAAACATTCGGGGAAGGGGAGGGAAACATTCAAAATAAAAATTTCCTTGAAACACGAGTGAATACATAGATTTAAGAAATAATTTTAAACATGATGAACATTTTTATCTACACAATTTGTTAAAGGTAACAATGTTACAACACTTAACCCATTCCCACAGAAACAAATTAACCGGACACTCATTAAACAAAAAAATTCTCATCAATTTCAAGCATAAAAACAAATTATCTTTCAAAACCTTCATATTATCATTGACAAAACAACCATTTTTTATACATTTTTTTAGATTAAATACAAAAAAGCATAGTTTATGCATAAAACAAATAAACATTATATTAACTTATTTTATACTTATTAATTAAGGTATAATCATGAAGACCAAGTGATCTTTAATGTGGATGAGAAAGTTTGTTCTATATTCAGATTTTACTTAGAATTTGGCCAGATTAAACATCAAAATATTGCAAGAGCATGGTGAATTCTCTGAATAGTGATCAATACATACAAGAACACTATTCTGTTTTATATATAAAATTTGAGTACTCCTAGGGGGAAAAATAGCCCTTTATATACCACTAGGCATGCTGCCCAGCTTCGCTTAGGCTTTCGAAAACATTGAGAATTTGAATGCTTAATTAATTCGCCCATATAAGGCGCTGGTCAGTCGAGGTCAGTTTTGACCCCCTCATCGTAGACTTTTTGGCCAACCGGCCCCCGTGTTCTGTCGCCCCAAGGCAAGATCCTGCCAAATTTGAAGCGCCTGCGGCGCCGGGAAGTGCCCTATCGGGCACCCGACAACTTAGCTTTATAGATCATCTAGATCTAGATCTAGAATCTCTAGATCTAGATGATCTAGAATATCTAGATCGAGATCAATATCTAGGTCTAGAATCTCTAGATCTAGAATCCAAATAGATAAAATAATTTTTTTAAGTTTAGGCCGAGAAAATCGTATTGTATACATTTCATAGCGTACATAGCTCTAAATCATATTTGAATGAAATAGTTCATTTCTTTTTATTCTAAACTCGGAAGATGACATCATCAGTTTCGTGCTCTTTTTTTTTAGTGTAAACAATAAGCGACGTCATTGTTAAATGCGTTCTTGTCTCAAGTTTATACACTTTTCCGGTTGCATAAATAATACTGTTTCTCTACATTCGAATACGCCTTTATTTTTTATTTTTCTTCTTTAAATAATTTTGTGGTTATACATTTAAAACATCTAACATATTTTTTTCAATAAAAGTCCGTAAAAAGTTCTTCATATATCGCTGCCGATTCTGACGTGATGTCCGGCGAAAATATTTTGCGGACAGAGAGAAGTGCGCACATGGGGAATTATATATTAGGATCTTACAATTATGACATACAAGTTGTGTTTTAATGTATGAATAACTTTGGCTGGACATGTTAAGGTAGGACTAGGCATTAAAAAAAATATTCTCATTTAAATAAGATTGCAATATAAATAAATTTTTTCAAGGGGTAGGGAGAACAGTTACAGGACAAAACTATCAAACAGCCTTGTGCTCACAGCCACACTCAACACTGCAAAATATTTACAGCTAGTTTCAGTTATTTACAATTTAGTTTGAACATTTGGTGTATGTATGGTGACTGCTATGGAATAATTAGCAGGGCAAAAGTGGTGATGGAGAACTTCACAGCCACACTCAACACTGCAAAATATTTACAGCTAGTTTCAGTTATTTACAATTTAGTTTGAACATTTGGTGTATGTATGGTGACTGCTATGGAATGATTAGCAGGGCAAAAGTGGTGATGGAGAACTTCTAGGAACTCTTCACAATTAAGAGTTCAGGATTTATCAAGTTACCAAATGGAACTATCAAGCTCAAAAACTTCAACTTGTAAAAATGAGAGATAAGCTATATTAGAAAATTACTTTAGTTATAGATTGATTCTTTTGATATAATTATTTAAATCTTGCAAACAAAATTCTGTCTTATCACACCAGACTTAAACACACAATATTCATCATTCATAGGGTCATAAAAAGTATTTTAATAGTTGACATTAGCAAGACATAATTTAGACCTGCAAACCATGAAATTTAATGCAAGATAAAGGTAGGCTATATCTGTTGATATATATTTTTACTATCAAATTCTGCATTGTCAGCTCTTGTTAATTATACAAATTTATTATCTACAACCTTTCTCAATTCAAATGACTAAAACACACAATTTTTGTAGATGAATACAAATTTTTGTAGTTACGATGAACTTCATGTGAAATATTTCCATACAAGGTACATAACTATACAGCATTTGACCATACAAACCACCATGATTATCTTATCCTGACTTGACCTTTTCTCTATAAGCCTCATAACTGTATTTGTCAAGCCAAAAGTAGTTTTTTTTTTTTTTTTTTTTTTTTTTTTAATCTTTATTTTCAAATAAATTACATCAACATATACAAATGTGTGTGTGTGCTTAACATAGTGTGTATTTAACATAGTTCAAACATTAACAAAAAATATCATTACATGAACAAAATGGGGAACATTACTAAAAAGAGATCAAAAATTCAAATGAAGATAACCAGAAATAAAGAAATACAAACGTGGTTTTATTTACCATAATTTTTTTTTTTTTTTTAAATATTTTTATTTGCAATTAAAACAAGTACATCAACATCAAATTTTTTAACATAATTTTGAACACCAAATGAAAACGAAAGGTTTTGAAAATGTACATAATGAATATTTACATGATGTCATGTATTTGATTATAAAAAAAAATTGCAAAGGATTTTGAAGCCAAAAGTAGTTAAAAGTAGATACAAGATCACTAACAGACCTAATAAATTATCAGGGGATAAAAAACCATTATAAGAAAGACACAAAAAATATAAAAATACTAGGCATGACAAAGCTTTTAAAAGCAATTTAAAAAAGATTCTTTTATGTTAGTAAAAAATAATTGTCGATTAATTTTGTCAAGTATTTTATTAACTTAAAATAATGAGAAACCACAATGTATCCCTTACCCCTCTGTAATTATTGAATATATCCAATCGGTTGCTCATTAGATAACGATTATCTCCCCTGATTAATTAAATAGCGTGATCGTCCACAACTGGAGATAACTCGTCTTGCAGTATTTTATGATATCGCGAACACAAAAGGATTTTTGTTTACCCCCCCCCCCCCCCCCCTACACACTTTACGGCATAATTTATTACATCGGTAGAGTCCATCCATATTCTTTGACTAACCCTAAGTTGAATTTTCTGACCTTACTTCTTCAACTCATTAAAAAAAACAACAATATTCCGGGTGATGTCTTGATACTTGTATTCTGTTTTAAAAATAATCAAAATATAGAAACATTAAACCCTGTTACAGAAAAGTGTAGAAACTTTGAACCCTGTTTAAGAAAAGTGTAGAAACATTAAACCCTGTTTAAGAAAAGTGTAGAAACATTGAACCCTGTTTAAGAAAAGTGTAGAAACATTAAACCCTGTTACAGAAAAGTGTAGAAACTTTGAACCCTGTTTAAGAAAAGTGTAGAAACATTAAACCCTGTTTAAGAAAAGTGTAGAATTATTAAACCCTGTTTAAGAAAAGTGTAGAAACATTAAACCCTGTTACAGAAAAGTGTAGAAACTTTGAACCCTGTTTAAGAAAAGTGTAGAAACATTGAACCTTGTTACAGAAAAGTGTAGAAAATTTGAACCCTGTTCAAGAAAAGTGTAGAAACATTGAACCCTGTTTAAGAAAAGAGTAGAGATTTTTAATCCTGTATATTATATTTCTAGAACAAAACTTTAGACACACTTCATAAAACAATGTGTATGTATTTTGTTCCTAATGTTGTCAAGCGAACTCGCTTTTGATCTTTAAAGATAAGGTTTACAATAAGAGCCCATTTATTTAATTCAAGATCTGCTTTCAACAATCAAGTCAGATTTTTAAAATGCCAACAACTGTCGCTAGTAAAGGGCAGATACAGAGGCGTAGCGACCCGTCCCGGTGCCCGGGTAGAAACTTTCGATTAGCACCCCCCCTCTCAAACTTTCGATTACTTTTTCAAACCCATTTTGGCGCCCCCTAAGGTCGGCGCCCGGGGACATATGTCCCCCCCTGCCCCCCCCCCCACCCCCCATCGCTACGCCTCTGGGCAGATAATTGCTTTTTTGAACTAATATTTCCGAAAATAGTGAGTTTTGAAGAGATACTTTATAGATCTACACTGTTAAGTGACAAACGCTTTTATACGTATAGTTGAAGAACGAAAAATGTCTAATTTTTTAACGTTTAACGCATTAATAATGCTAGTTAACATACATGTTTTTAAAATACATGTTTTATTACATCCATAATTTTTTATTTTTCAGCGTCTTGATCTGGCGACAAAGGGATGACGTCACAATGATGGGACGGGCGACTTTGAAGAACAGCGTGGCCTAGGAGGAACATGGTGGCCTAAGGAGGATGGCCAACCTCGGAAAATCAGCGGCATCGTTGGTCATCACACTAATCATTCTGACGGCTGCTGTGCGGTCAGTTGTTGGTGATGGAGTGCGGTGTCACAACGTCAGCCGGCAGAAAGGATCAAAACCAACGTAGGTCATACAGTTAGGATTATGTTTATATACACATTTCTTATGGGTAACAATTAGGCTTAACTAAAACGGATTAAAGAAATAAAAACCAAAACCGATTAAAGAAATAGGAAAACTAAAACCGGTTAAAGATATAAGAAAAAACAGTATACCTAAACGCGAAATATTTAACAATATATATATATATATATATATATATATATATATATATATATATATATATATATATATATATATATATATATATATATATATATATATATATATATATATATATATATATATATATATATATATATATATATATATATATATATATTAATATATATATATATATATATATATATATATATATATATATATATATATATATATATATATATATATATATATATATATATATATTAATATATATATATATATATATATATATATATATATATATATATATATATATATATATATATATATATATATATATATATATATATATATATATATATGTGTGTGTATATATATATTTCAATATATATTGTGTATATATTTCAATACATTTGCATATGAAAGTATTTATACAATAAAAAACCTATAGAACTTTTTAATTGAAACGTGTTACTCGAAACCATCTACTTTTAATCCAAACCACCATTTCCCAGAGAAATCCAGACGGTCCTTGAGAAGAACGAGGCACTTTTGTTGTTGCTTGTGGGCTTTGGTGGGCTTTCTGTTATACTCGCTGTTGTCTATGTTCTGATAAGGTAAGGCGATGTCATCAATGGTTACATACTCTTACATGTAATATAGTAAACTAATTAATGCTATGTAAGATAGGGAACAGGGCAATACCACCCCCGTCAATTACCCCCCCCCCCCGGACATTCCCTCCCCCCCAACATTACCCTCTTTAACCCTAACCCTAACAGTACCTTAAATTGTGTCCGGGGGGGGGGGGGGCTCCTAATGGACAGGGGTAGTTGAGAGGGGGGTAATTGACGGGGGGGGGGTAGTTGACAGGGAATATTTGCTCCAGGATTAAATACGGGGGTAAATGTCCGGGGGGGTGGTAATTGACAGGGGGTAATTGACAGGGGGTAATTGACAGGGGTAATTGCGCCGGGGGGTAAATACCGGAGAAAATTCCGGGTTTTAATTGACGGGGGGGGGGGGGTGGTGGTGGTAATGTAATGTAGCCGTAAAATATACCTTTTTATGTACCAATAAAGAAAGCATGTCAATGCTCTTTTAAAAAAAAATTATATGTTCTTTTAACGTTGTGCCCTTCTTTATGTTTTTATGGGGTGAACAAATAGACTATTATTATCTGCACATATCCTTCGTACATTCTTGGCAGCTATCCAAATTATTTTTTGATGAAACCAAATTTCTGTTTTGTTGAACTGTGATACGTATTGAAACGTAAACACAACACAATTAAGCTTTCATCAACTGACCCCCCCCCCCCCTCCCCCCCCTTCATGCACCGCTCTGTGTACCTGGCGCCTGGCAGTACCCAGTAGGGAAATATAGAGCGGCACGGCTGAGAACAGAACAAGTGGCCATATTGGGACCCCTAGAAACCCACCAAGTTTCCCCACGACCCATCCTGCGCTGTGTACCAAGACTGGGGTGGTGGGGTGGCGTTGGTGGCAGGGGTTGGAAGGGATGGCAGTTGGGTTGGGTGGCAGGGGGGTGGCAGGGGATGACAGTTGAGGTGGGTGGCAGGTGGTGGCAGTTGGGGTGGCTGGCAGGTGGTGGCAGGGGGCGGCAGGGGGTGGCAGGGGATGACAGTTGGGGTGGGTGGCAGGTGGTGGCAGTTGGGTTGGCTGGCAGGAGGTTGCAGGGGGCGGCAGGGGATGACAGTTGGGGTGGGTGGCAGGTGGTGGCAGTTGGGGTGGCTGGGAGGTGGTGGCAGGGGGCGGCAGGGGGGTGGCAGGGGATGACAGTTGGGGTGGGTGGCAGGTTGTGGCAGTTGGGTTGCCTGGCAGGTGGTGGCAGGGGGCGGCAGGGGATGACAGTTGGGGTGGGTGGCAGGTGGTGGCAGTTGGGGTGGCTGGCAGGTGGTGGCAGGGGGCGGCAGTGGGTGGCAGGGGATGACAGTTGGGGTGGGTGGCAGGTGGTGGCAGTTGGGGTGGCTGGCAGGGGGCGGCAGGGGGGTGGCAGGGGATGACAGTTGGGGTGGGTGGCAGGTGGTGGCAGTTGGAGTGGCTGGCAGGTGGTGGCAGGGGGCGGCAGTGGGTGGCAGGGGATGACAGTTGGGGTGGGTGGCAGGTGGTGGCAGTTGGGGTGGCTGGCAGGGGGGTGGCAGGGGATGACAGTTGGGGTGGGTGGCAGGTGGTGGCAGTTGGGGTGGCTGGCAGGTGGTGGCAGGGGGCGGCAGTGGGTGGCAGGGGATGACAGTTGGGGTGGGTGGCAGGTGGTGGCAGTTGGGGTGGCTGGCAGGGGGCGGCAGGGGGTGGCAGTGGGTGGCAGGTGATGACAGTTGGGGTGGGTGGCAGGTGGTGACAGTTGGGGTGGCTGGCAGGGGGCGGCATGGGGTGGCAGGGGATGACAGTTGGGGTGGGTGGCAGGTGGTGACAGTTGGGGTGGCTGGCAGGGGGCGGCATGGGGTGGCAGGGGATGACAGTTGGGGTGGGTGGCAGGTGGTGGCAGTTGGGGTGGCTGGCAGGTGGTGGCAGGGGGCGGCAGTGGGTGGCAGGGGATGGCAGTTGGGGTGGGTGGCAGGTGGTGGCAGTTGGGGTGGCTGGCAGGGGGCGGCAGGGGGTGGCAGGGGATGACAGTTGGGGTGGGTGGCAGGTGGTGGCAGTTGGGGTGGCTGGCAGGTGGTGGCAGGGGGCGGCAGGGGGTGGCAGGGGATGACAGTTGGGGCGGGTGGCAGGTGGTGGCAGTTGGAATGGGTGGCAGGGGTTGGCATTTGGGGTGGCTGGCATGGGGTGACAGGGGGTGAACATTTGGCATATTTGACAGGCGTGTGTGACCCTGATATCGAACTGGTGTCAGACAGTCCGAAACTCCTGTGCTCTACCGCTGGGCCATAAAGTCCCTGAACTCTCCTATTTGTGCCTGCTTCATTGCATTCAATACTTTAAGCGTACAGCCATTTCTGTTGTCATTTGTATCTGTTGGTGTTAACTGCCACCCTCCCCCACCCCCCACAGAGACAATACACGGAGTTAGATATAAGTAAACGTTACAGTAACACACACTTCCCCCCTCCCCCCCCCCCCCACAGGCGTCACGTGTTCGATGACTTCAACAATCTCGACTCCTCCTTCGACGCCGGGGGCAACGTCTCCGCCTCGCTGACCGCGGTGACCATCGCCGCCCAGCTGCTCTGGCCAGCGGACTTGATGCAGAGTGCCACCATAGCGGTCAAGGTCAGTGACCAGTACTCTCATGATCTGATCATCTCTCATGTTTACAAAAAACTTGTGTTTATTGAGTGACCATATCTTACAGTTGAGTCAAATATAGCAGCAATTATATAACTTGTCAATTCATTTATATAAATGTATGTGTATATATGTATATATATATAGGCCTATATATATATATATATATATATATATATATATATATATATATATATATATATATATATATATATATATATATATATATATACAGCAGAAACACACATACACACACATAGACACAGATCTCTCTTTTCTAATAAAGAATCAATGGACATTCCAATATGCACATACACATGTTGCAATGTGCACGAACACATGCTATATGTCTATATGACTATATACATTATCCAATGCACATAAAGGCAGTTATACACATTGAAATATATACACACATGAAACAAACACACACACATATACATAAATAGACATATATATATATATATATATATATATATATATATATATATATATATATATATATATATATATATATATATATATATATATATATATATATATATATATATATATATATATATATATATATATATATATATATCCAGGTAACGTTTGGTTGTGTCCACAGTATGGTATCGCCGGGGTGTTCTGGTACTGTTCCTCCGTCTTGATTAATCTCTCATTGTTTCCGCTGCTGTCTTTCAAATTTAAGACGCGTGCACCTGGGGCCAAGACGTATTTACAGGTAACCCCGTCTTTTATCTGTCCAGGCACAAACATTTCCAAACGAGAACCAAACATCCTGTAGGGAGAGAAAAAAAAATTGATCGAGATAATGTGATTTGTTTTTTTTGTTTTTCTCTGATTGTGTCAGTTCCTACACCAAATGCCTACTCCTCCCAGCTTTACTGTGAGCGTTAACTGTCAGTGTTTTTACAGTAAAATGTAAATAGTTTGAAATTGTTTTTCTTATCGGTATGAACCGATGAAGCTGAGTCATAGAGGGAGTTAAAAATAAAATGTTAGTTTCTTACGCTTGAATCTCGACTATTGAGTTCAGCCGGGAAGTTATAAATGTAGATGTTCAAAAGACAAGGAACAAATATAGTTGTTTTTTTTTTTAATTTTTGTAAAGTTTTTTTTACAAGCTTATACATTGTTACAAAGCCCGAAAGTCTGACTCAGGGTGGGTGGATTTGTGACAAAGATAGTTTCACAATGTTCTAGGAATTTTTAACAAGTTAAAATAATTTCCGATGACAACGCAATAATATCTTATTTTTAATCTAAAAGTTACTCTGTCGGACTTAGTCCATGGTTAGGATGATATAGAATCCGTCTGTTTCTGTGACCTCTGAAAATGAAAGGATAGTGTTGATTAGTTTATAATCTAATTAGACATTTATTTAAGTAAGCCTATATTGAATATAACGATGTATTGAAATTGTTTTTGTCAATGAACACAGTAACCTCACCTTTGTATTGCTTGTGATCTTGTATATTTTCATGGGGCAGACGAAGTAGAGTTCGTTTGTTACAATGACATCAGCTCTATAACCAGCATGCTTAATTTTACCCAACTTGAGTTAGTTTCCCATCAGGGCTGGATAGACTCAGAGACGTCTAAAAGACTCGAGTCCGAACTCTAAGATAACGGGTTTGTTGTCGTTAGTTCTACCATTAGACCATATCTTGTGTATAACCTTAGTGTATTTTCTCTGCTCAACAGATTATCCTAGCTAGGTTTGGACGCCCCGCCCACAGCATATTTTGTGTGTTCGCTTTGCTTGTAAACATCATCGTACTCACCTCCATCTTAGTTGGGGGCATCGCTGTCTTAAGTGTGAGTATTTGTTGTTTTGGGGGCATCGCTGTCTTAAGTGTGAGTACTTGTTGTGTTGGGGCATCGCTGCCTTAAGTGTGAGTACTTGTTTTGTTGGGGGCATCGCTGTCTTAAGTGTGAGTACTTGTTGTTTTGGGGGCATCGCTGCCTTAAGTGTGAGTACTTGTTGTGTTGGGTGCTGTCTTAAGTGTGAGTACTTGTTGTGTTGGGTGCTGTCTTAAGTGTGTGTACTTGTTGTTTTGGGGGCATCGCTGTCTTAAGTGTGAGTACTTGTTGTTTTGGGGGCATCGCTGCCTTAAGTGTGAGTACTTGTTGTGTTGGGTGGTGTCTTAAGTGTGAGTATTTGTTGTGTTGGGGGCATCGCTGCCTTAAGTGTGAGTACTTGTTGTGTTGGGGGCATCGCTGTCTTAAGTGTGAGTACTTGTTGTGTTGGGGGCATCGCTGTCTTAAGTGTGAGTACTTGTTGTGTTGGGTGCTGTCTTAAGTGTGAGTACTTGTTGTGTCTGGCGCTGTCTTAAGTGTGAGTACTTGTTGTGTTGGGGTATCGCTGTCTAATTGTGAGTACTTGTTGTTTTTGGGGCATCGCTGCTTTAAGTGTGAGTACTTGTTGTGTTGGATGCTGTCCTAAGTATGAGTACTTGTTGTATTAGGCTCTGACCTATGTGTTAGTACTTACATCTAAATGACGAAGAAATGTAAACTTTACTTATGTATATCAATGTAGATGACTGTGAAAAACGAAACTTCACCTATGTATATCAAAGTAGATGACGATGAAAGACGAAACTTTACTTATGTATATCAATGTAGATGACGGTGAAAAACGAAACTTTACTTATGTATATCAATGTAGATGACGGTGAAAAACGAAACTTTACTTATGTATATCAATGTAGAAGATGGTGAAAAACGAAACTTTACTTATGTATATCAATGTAGATGACGGTGAAAAACAAAACTTTACTTATGTATATCAATGTAGATGACAGTGAAAAACGAAACTTTACTTATGTATATCAATGTAGATGACGGTGAAAAACGAAACTTTACTTATGTATATCAATGTAGATGACGGTGAAAAACGAAACTTTACTTATGTATATCAATGTAGAAGACGGTGAAAAACGAAACTTTACTTATGTAAATCAATGTAGATGACTGTGAAAAACGAAACTTTACTTATGTATATCAATGTAGATGACTATGAAAAACGAAACTTTACCTATGTAGCCTATATCAATGTAGATGACTGTGAAAAACGAAACTTTACCTATGTAGCCTATATCAATGTAGATGACTGTGAAAAACGAAACTTTACTTATGTATATCAATGTAGATGACGGTGAAAGACGCCACACCAGAGTTCAGTGTTCTAATCCTGGCTATACTGTGTGGGAGCTACTCATTCATTGGTGGGCTGGGCTCGACCTTCTACGTCAGTTACTTTAACGCTCTAACAACCTGTCTGGTGCTTACTATTCTGGTCATAAGTGTTTTTTATACTGTAAGTTTTACACTTTTTATAGTGTATGTTTAACTTGTTTTATAGTGTGGGTTTAACACGTTTTATAGTGTAGGTTTAACACGTTTTATAGTGTGAGTTTAACATGTTTTATAGGATAGGTTTAACACGTTTTATAGTGTGGGTTTAACACGTTTTATAGTGTAGGTTTAACATGTTTTATAGTGTGAGTTTAACATGTTTTATAGGGTAGGTTTAACACGTTTTATAGTGTGGGTTTAACACGTTTATAGTGTAGGTTTTACACGTTTTATAGTGTATATTTAACACTTTTATAGTGTAGGTTTAACACGTTTATAGTGTAGGTTTTACACGCTTTATAGTGTAGGTTTAACACGTTTTATAGTGTAGTTTTAACACGTTTTATAGTGTAGGTTTAACACGTTTTATAGTGTAGGTTTAACACGTTTTATAGTGTAAGTTTAACACGTTTTATAGTTTAGGTTTAACACGTTTATAGTGTAGGTTGAACACGTTTTATAGTGTAGATGTAACATGTTTTATAGTGTAGGTTGAACACGTTTTATAGTGTAGGTTTAACACGTTTTATAGTGTAGATTTAACACCTTTTTATTGTGTAGGTTTAACACGTTTTATAGTGTAGGTTTAACGCGTTTTATAGTGTAGATTTAACACCTTTTTATTGTGTAGGTTTAACACGTTTTATAGTGTAGGTTTAACACGTTTTATACTGTAGGTTTAACACGTTTTATAGTGTGGGTTTAACACGTTTTATGCTGTAGGTTTAACTTGATTTATACTGTCAATTTAATTTGTTTTATATCGAAGTTTAAACTTGTCTTTTTTGTGAGCTGAATTTGTGTAAGTTAAACTTGTTTTATATCATAGATTAACTTGGTTCTAGTATATTTAACTTGTTTTATATTGCAAGTTTAGCAAGTGTAGGTTTTACGTGTTTTATAGTGTAGGTTTTACGTATTATAGTGAAGATTGAAGAGATTTTATAGTGTTTTATAATAAAAGTTTAACTTACTTAATAGCGTAGGTGTAATTTATTTTATAATGTACTTGCTTTTATAATGACATTTCAACTTGTGATGCAATGACAGTTTAAATCCTCGACCAAACGAATGGATACATTTTTTTTAAACTTGGTTAAATATTCACACATTGAGTGACTTTAAAAATAAATTCCTATCTTAAACCTGAACTTCTTGTCAGTCCCAACGCAATCCAGATAGTATATCACAACATGTTTTCACAATTTCAACATTATCAGAACACCATTCTATCTACAGCCAAAGCTTTTATAAAAAAAAAAACCAGCGTTGTAGCGGTTTGGTCTGATAAATTTTAAAATCTTCTGCCAAAATAATATTTTGGTTTTTTTTTTTTGGTCTATGATGTCATCAGTCCGATGCCCCATTTGGCACATTGGAAGAAATCTACCTCAAGGTCAACTGTACAGAGCCGGTACCTGGCAACAAAGATGGCAGCCACTTCACGTTTTTGTCGGAGGGGGCGATGCTCTTTGCTGTACAGGGTGAGTGTGGGTGTGTGGGAGGGGGGTAGTGGGGGATGCTCTTTGCTGTACATGGTGAGTGTGGGTGTGTGTGTGTGGGGGGGGGATAGTGGGGGGAGGGGGGCGATGCTCTTTGATGTACAGGGTGAGTGTGTGTGTGTAGGGTGGGGGTGGGGGGTGGGGAAAGGGAAGTGTAATCTTATGAGGGCGGTGCTCTTTGTTGTACAGGGTGAGTGTGGGTGGGGGAATGGTAGGGTGTAGCAGTGGGGATAGGGCAAAAAAAAATTCTGTACTATGTGTGTGTCAGCATGTGAGGGTGGGCATCTGTGTGGGGATTGTAGCCATGGGGATTTTGTGGAAGTGGTGGACATCTTACTTTCACATGTCTTTTTTAATATCAAACATGTCCTATTTTCCATGATCTATTTTTTGTAACAAACGTCGTATTTTCCCATATCTATTTTTAGTAACAACCATGCCCTATTTTTTCCAGGTCTATTTTTAGTAATAACCATGCCCTATTTTTCCCCAGATCTATTTTTAGTAACAACCATGCCCTATTTTCCCCAGATCTATTTTTAGTAACAACCATGCCCTATTTTCCCAGGTCTATTTTTAGTAACAACCATGCCCTATTTCCCCAGGTCTATTTTTAGTCTCAAGCATCACCTACTGCGACCAAGCCAGCTGGCAGAGCCGGATCGCGGCCAAGCCCCTCCAGGGGGCGGTGGGCTTCCTGCTGGCGGGGTTCATCTGGTTCGCCATCCCGGCCACGGTGGGGCTGGTGACGGGCATCACGTACCTGGCCCAGTCCTCGGTGGACGAGACGGTCATGCTGACCGATGAGCAGATCAACTCAGGTGAGAGGGAAGTTGGTTGTTGTGGACAGAGGCGTAGCGAGGGGGGGGGTGCGGGGGTGCGGACCGCACCGGGTGACACCATTTAGGGGGGTGACACCAAGGCAAAAAATAGTAACATATATAGAGAAAAATTTGAGAGGGGGGGATGCAAAAAATGTGGACATTTCTTTCAGGCATCTCTTCGAAGGGGGGAGGGGGGAGTGGGGGGGGGAGAAGAGATTCACTTTCCCCTCCCGCCCCTGGACGAAATAAAAAAAAATCAAGCTACATATCTTTATAGAAAATATATTTTATTAAATAGCTCCCCCCCCTGAAATTTTACCACACAACCCCCAAACATTTCATCTGCAACCCCCTCCCGTACCCGGAGAAAAATCGCACTGCTTGTGTGCGTTGGTGTATCTAAATTGCCAGTATTATTACATCAGTCTCGGCCCTAAAACCGACTCTAAAAAAGCTATTAAACAAACACATTTCTGCCTTTTTGTCATTCCGTATTTATAAAAATCGAATTTAAAAATAAACATTAACATTAGAAGCTAAATCTAACCCAACTTGTTTTTTTTTTATTCAATTAATACGATTTTTATATACGCTTTAAAGTAGCCTTATATATTTATATTTAATGTTCTTAATAATTAATTTTTTTGAACAAGTTTTATTCTGTGTAGATTATGTTCTCTTAATCAATTAACAAAAAGCGAACATCCAAACAATGAAAATATCTATTGTGTTTCAGTGTTTTTTGAATTTCCATTTTATTTCATGTTCCAACATTTAAATTAGCGAGTGTTATAGCGAAAATGTTCGATGGTAAATAAGAGTTAATAGTTTAATGAAGTGATTTCATTAAGACAGGAATTCCCTCTCCCCACATCCTTTCCCCATCTACCCAGCTTAATTAGATTAATTAACGACGACGTAAAATACAGGAAATGGTAAAATGAAGAGAAGAGATTACGTCAGATGAACTACGAGGGTTGTGCATAAGTTTTGTGTTGTTCCCCTAGGTAAGGTTGGGTGCCTGGTAGGATAGACAGGTGGGATAGTAGGATAATGGTCGACAGCTGATGCCTGAGTAGGATATCAGGTATCAGGATACTGGTCAATTTACCTTGGTAGGATTGGATAGTGGTCAGCGGCTGGATGCCTGGGTAGGATAGCTGGATAGTGGTCAAGATCTAGGTGCCTTGGTAGGATTGGATAGTGGTCAGCGGCTGGATGCCTGGGTAGGATAGCTGGATAGCGGTCAAGATCTAGGTGCCTTGGTAGGATTGGATAGTGGTCAGCGGCTGGATACCTGGGTAGGATAGCAGGATAGTGGTCAATATGCCTTGGTAGGATAAGAGGATAGTGGTCAAGTTCTAGGTGCCTTAGTAGGATGGGATAGTGGTCAGCAGCACGATGCCTGGGTAGGATAGCAGGATAGTGGTCAAGTTATAGGTGCCTTGATAGGATAAGGGGATAGTGGCAAAAGGGCTGGATGGCTGGGTAGGATAGCTGTGTAGGATAATAGCATAATGGTCAAATGCTAGATAGCTTGGTAAGATAGGTGGATAGGTGTTACAGCGTTGTTTTCTCAATAGTTTACATGTTTACGTCGTGCTGTCGTCCCCTCCCTTGTCGAGATAGTCATTATGTACTTAATGAAGAACAGAAAAAGCGTTAAACGTGGCACATCGTTATGTTTTGAACTAAACATCATACATATTGAACTGAAGCTGTTGTGTTATGTGATGTTGGCAACACCTATTTCTCCACACTTTTTACCACGCCCGTGAATAAACATGACATTGATGGGAATATGTTTTAATGTTTTTTTTTAATTCAACATGTGATTTAAAACGACGTATAGAATGTCATCAAGCTTTCAATTAATTTTAATTATGTGTAGACAAAAATAGATTTGCAAAACGTTAAACGTAAAACCAAACTCTAGAATATATATAAAAAATAATAATATGGACAGATAATACGAAAGTGATAACTCATCCTCTTATCCAGGGATCGTGTCATGCATTTCATCCCGGGTATCGAATCTTGCTCTTAGCCCAAGTATCGTTCCCTGTTCTTACCCTAGGTATCGTGTCTGCCTAAACATCCTGGTATCGTGTCTAATTTTCTACCTCAGTATCGTAGCATGTATTTCTACCCCTGGTATCGTATCTAGTTTTTCAACCCCAGGTATCGTATCTTGTATTTCTACCCTAGGTATCGTATATTGTATCTCTACCTCAGGTATCGTATCTTGTATTTCACCCCAGGTATCGTATCATGTATTTCTACCCTAGGTATCGTATCTTGTATTTAACCCCAGGTATCGTGTTTTGTATTTCACCTCAGGTATCGTTTATTGTATTTCTACCCCAGGTATCGTATCTTGTATTTCACCCCAGGTATTGTATCTTGTATTTCACCCCAGGTATCGTTTCTTGTATTTCTACCTCAGGTATCGTATCTTGTATTTCACCCCATGTTTGTATCTTGTATTTTACCCCAGGTATCAAATTTCTACTATATGGTATCGAATCTTGTATTTCTGTCCCAGGTACTGTATTTTACCCCATGTATCGTTTCTTTTATTTCTACTCTATGTATCGTATCTTGTATTTGACCCCAGGTATCGTATCTTGCTTTTGACCCCAGGTATCGTATCATGTATTTGTCCCCAGGTATCGTGTCTGCCTACATGTCCCAACTTGCACTGGGCAAGCAGGGTGGGATCATGATGTTGACCATGTTGACCATGCTGACCATGTCCACCGGTTCAGGCGAGATCATGGGTGTCTGTTCCATCATAGTCTACGACATCTACCAAACCTATATTAGGCCTTTCAGGTAAACATCTACATTCGGCCATTTAGGACAAAACTCATCTACCAAACCTATATTAGGCAATTCAGGTAAACTTCTACATTCGGCCATTTAGGACAAAACTCATCTACCAAACCTATATTAGGCCTTTCAGGTATACTTCTACATTCGGCCATTTAGGACAAAACTCATCTACCAAACCTACATTAGGCCTTTCCGGTAAACATTTACATTCGGCCATTTAGGTCAAAACTTCTACCCCCCAGGTAAAAAAATCATATTCGGCCAATGAGGTAAAACTTCTATATTTTAGGTAAAAAATTACATTTGATCATTCAGGTAAAAATTTTCCGCCTCTGAGGTAAAAACCTACTTTCTTCTTTTTAGGTCAAAAACTATTTTCGAAAATTTTATATAAAAAACTTCAAACTAGTTATTTTGAAAGAATACATCAAATCAGCTCAAACTTTTTTAAAAATTATTGATTCCATGTGAAATATTGATACCAGAACAGCTGCCAACCAAAGAGTACCGTTTCCGTTTCCCCGACACTTTTTATCTCTGTTGGAGATAAAGATTTTCAGCCCGGGCTGACCACCCCCTGCATCCCCCTAGCGACGCAAAAAGCTAGTGATAAGATGACCTGTAATAGAACAAGGTCGATAATTCGATGACGCCTGGGGTTATTTGCTCTTGTTACCGGACACTAAATGACGTCACTAACCAACATTTTAAAAAAGAACAATGATTCATTTTACTTCGCGGATTTCATAATTTTACCTCGCGGATATCATCATGTTACTTCGCGGATTTCATACTTTTACTTCGCGGATTTCATAATTTTACCTCGCGGATATCCTTGTCTTGCTGATTTCAGGTTTAAACTCCCTCCAACTCACTGCGTATTTTGCGGGCTACCGAAACACAACAATGGCAGGCACTCTACAGCCCACACGCCCACGGCACCCACCCTTCCCCACACAACCCCCAACCTCACCCCACAGCCCAGCGTGTCATCGCCCCACCCCCCTGTATGCAAGTGCCCCCCGGCCCTGACTTGCTCCGAATGTAAGGCGGACATCCAGAGGAGCAGCAACAGTTCGAAGAACCCAGGGAAATTCTCCCAGCATCAGTGCAGGTACCACGGCAACTTCCGGACCTACCAGGTAACTACAACAACCCCAAAAAAATATATGTATATATATATATGTATATATATATATATATATATATATATATATATATATATATATATATATATATATATATATATATATATATATATATGACCAACTGTAGGTTGATGTATTCAAGCTTGAGCAATCAAAACATAAGTAATGCAAATTGAGTATGAAACTGCTCCTATTGGGATTGGAATAGTGGTCATGATGTGGGGTATTTCCTATACAAATGGGGGTGGGGGGTATTTACTTTACTAAGTTGGGAGGGGGGTAATTCCTTTACTAAGTTTACTAAGTTGGGGGCGGTATTTCCTTTACTATGCTTGGGGTGGGGGGTATTTCATTAACTAATTTTTTTTTGGGGGGGGGGGTATTTCCTTTACTAAAATGGAGGGTGGGGGTATTTTCTTTACTAAGTTGGGGGGGGGGGGGTCCTTTAATAATTTGGTGGTAGGGGTCTCATTTACTATGTTTGGGGTGGGGGTCATTTACTAAGGGGGTTCCTTTACTAAGTTGGGGTAGGGGGTGGATTGTTTATTATGTTGGAGGGAGTTTCTTTACTAAGTAGATGTATTTTAGCTCCTTGCTTATATTCAAATTTATATTGAGATCGCCACATATTCGCTCCTTTTGATATTCAAACAATTATGATGCCCTTGTGTTTTTTGAAAATGTTCTCTTTGTTTTCTATAAAGATTCCAATTCGTTTTAATCATATATGTTATATTTAGTTACTTAATTTAATCTCTAATCTTTTGATGATTTTGAGCATTAACAATAAGTTGCTTCCGAACGGGGAGGCAAATCTTGACACTCAATAATACTCATTGTAAACACATTTATCTGATATTAAATACAAATTCAAAACTTTAAGTATTAATTGGCTTAGTGATAAGCGCATTAAGCTATCATTATATAATATGTAACACAGGTCAAATATATATATATATATATATATATATATATATATATATATATATATATATATATATATATATATATATATATATATATATATATATATGTATATATATATGTATATATATATATATATATATATATATATGTATATATATATATATATATAAATATATATATATATATATATATATATATATATATATATAAATTATATATATATAAATTATATATATATATATATATATATATATATATAATATTTGATATATGTGAATAAATAAATTATATTTACACACAAACACACCCACACACGCACACACTCACACACCACACATATATATATATATATATATATATATATATATTGTGCACTTTTCCAGGATTCTCTAATAGAATTCAAGAACTGGTGTGTACTATGGGTCACGATTTGTCTGGTTCCGTTCGGGCTAGCGGTCAACGCTTCCGGTGTCAATCTGAACTGGACGCTGCTAGTCGGAACCATCCTCACCGTCCCCAGTTTCCCGGGGGTCATTCTGTGCATCATCTGGAGTCGTACCACCAGCAAGGGAATGATCGTAGGTATGTTGTTTGTATGATCTGTTAGTATGGTGATAATATGATCTGTAGGATCTGTTAGTATGGTGATCATAGGTACGTTTTGTTGCAAGATCTTTTTGTTCTGTGATTTTTTGTGAACATGACAAAAACTTACAACTTTTGTTAATCACTAGTATATACTTTAAATAATATCATATATGATAATTTTTACTTTGAAAACATATTTGCTATTAAAAATACAGTTTGAGTGTTATGCTTCTTCTGATGTGTTTTTAAGATTAACTCACCTGTGATTCACTTCGCCAAACTACTCAACTCATTGTCCAATGTCTACTACAACCTCTACTACTCACTAAATCAGTGGTCACATATCTCACCCCCTCTCCCCACTACAACCCCTCCCAACCAGGCTGCCTCTCTGGTCTGGTCTGCGGCGTGACCTCTGACCTCCTGGTGGCCTACGTGTACTACAAGGGCGAGGGCGGGTTCCTCGTCTGCACGGCCGAGCTGTACGCCGTGGTGGCCGGCTCTGGCATCAGCATGCTGGTCAGCTTGACCTTGACGGTGCTGGTCTCGCTGTCCACGCACCAGATCGCCGGCCCGGAGGACGAGGATAGGGAGTGGAGCAAGATGCGGGACATCGACAATCCGCTCCACCCCTGGAGCCAACAGTTCGGTAATAGGATATTTGGTCAATAGGACATTTGGTCAATAGGACATTTGGTCAATACGACATTTTGTTAATAGGACATTTGGTCAATAGGACATTTTGTCAATAGGACATTTTGTCAGTAGGACATTTTGTTAATAGAACATTTTGTCAATAGGAAATTTGGTCAGTGGGGCATTTTGTCAATAGGACATTTTGTCAACAGGACTTTTTGTCAAAAGAACATTTTGTCAATAAGACATTTTTTCATTAGGACATTTTGTCGATATATCTTTTTAGTAGTAATTTCTTTTGTCAATAGGACATTTTGTCAATAGGACATTTTGTAAATATGACTTTTTGCCGATAGGACATTTTGTCAATATGACTTTTTGTCAACAGGACTTTTTACTAATAGGACATTTTGTCATAGGGCATTTTGTCGATATAACTTTTTAGTAGTGCTTTCTTTTGTCAACAGAAAATTTGTCAATAGGAAATTTTGTCATAGGAAATTTTGTCGATAGAACTTTTTGTCAATAGGACAGTTGCAAGTAGGACATTTTGTCTATAGGACATTTGTAAGTAGGACATTTAGTCAGTAGAACTTTTGTCAGTAGAAAATTTTATCAATAGGACATTTTGTCAATAGGATTTTTTCTAAAAGAACTTTTGTCAATATGACTTTTGTGAATAGGACTTTTATTAATGGCACTTGTTAAAAGGACAATTTGCGAGTCGGACTTTTGACAATAGGACTTTTATTAAAAGGACTATTGTCAATAGGACTTATAGCAAAATAATTAGGTTTTTTCATCAAAAGGACTTCAATTTACAATCTTTTGTCAATAAGAATTTTGTTAGTAAGACTTTTCTAAAAAGACTTTGTTAATAGGGATGTGGTTGATGGGACATGTGTTCGTTAGACTAATGACATTAGTACTGTATTTAGTAAACCTTTTATTTTATTAGAACTGTAGGCAGTAGGACAATAACACCTGTCCTTTGACCTATAGGGCTGGTAAGTAGGTCACCAACCAGTTCTACGGCTCAATAAAACCTGCATGAGCCATAAAACTGGTTGGTGACCTACTTACCAGCCCTATTGGTCACCGCGTAACACCTGACCTTTGAACTCTTGAAAAATCCTGTAACAAAGTGACCTTGACCTTTCCAGTGGAGGAGTACCCCGAGGTCTTGGACGGCCAGACCCGACCCAGCTACACCCAGCTGGAACACGTCTCGAGACACGGCCGTCTAGCCGCCATTATCGGCGTCGTCAGTTTTGTTTTCATCTTCATCGTCCTTATCCCGGGATCAATGGCAAGTCTTCAGGTTGGTGTCTACAAAAAATGTGTGTCTTTAGGTGTCGCAAGTCTTCAGGTTGGTGTCTACAAAATACGTGTGTCTTTAGGTGTCGCAAGTCTTCAGGTAGGTGTCTACAAAAAACATGTCTTTAGGTGTCGCAAGTCTTCAGGTTGGTGTCTACAAAAAAACGTGTGTCTTTAGGTGTCGCAAGTCTTCAGGTTGGTGTCTACAAAATACGTGTGTCTTTAGGTGTCGCAAGTCTTCAGGTTGGTGTCTACAAAAAACGTGTGTCTTTAGGTGTCGCAAGTCTTCAGGTTGGTGTATACAAAAAACGTGTGTCTTTAGGTGTCGCAAGTCTTCAGGTTGGTGTATACAAAAAACGTGTGTCTTTAGGTGTCGCAAGTCTTCAAGTTGGTGTCTACAAAAAAATATGTGTCTTTAGGTGTCGCAAGTCTTCAGGTTGGTGTCGACAAAAAAAATGTGTGTCTTTAGCCCTTTATGTGAGGGGTCGGCGTGGTCGAGTCGGTAAAGCTCAAGGTTGCTAAACCTTGTAGTTTGTTCTCGGTTGGACAAAGGCTATGGAAGCAAATCCAACAAGAAAAGCAGGCTGAAATCGGAGTCAATGGCCTCAATGGCGTATAACCCAGTTGACACGTAGCCTTAATTGTGTTGGAGGGGGATCCCTTCCAACACTAAAATTAAGAACGAAGAAGTTGGTGTCTACAAAAAATGTGTCTCTTTAGGTGTCGCAAGTCTTCAACATTTTCCGGGGGGGGGGGGTGGTCACTGGTAAAAGTATATGTTTTCTATTTAAATTCCATTTCGTTCAGGGGGGGGGGGGGGGCGGCGCTATCCTCCCCCCCCCCCCCACCCACCGAAGACTTGCCTGGAAGAAACTCTGCAAAGAGCCCATTACAAACATATCAACCCAGCCTCGTTTGTAATGTAGACATGTTGGTCGCATTTCGTACACAAAATTATATTTTCTGTTAAGCGAACAGAAGCGTAGCGACGGGGGGGGGGGGGGGACGGGACGGGACGGGAAACATATGTCCCGGGCGCCGACCCTAGGGGCGCCAAAATGGGTTGGAAAAAAATTAAAATCTCACTTTAGCTGCAGCTTTGAATTATAAATATAAAAATATATATGGGGGGGGGGGGGGGTAGCCAAATTGAAAAAAGTTTGTCCCCGGGCGCCGGGAGGGGTCGCTACGCCTCTGGAAGCGAACCAAGTTGGTAAATTTTACTTCGGACCTTCTATCAAATGCTTTTTCTTTATAACCATAACACACAAAATAAATCCTTGATTTCTCATTGACTGGTCATAGTATAAGAAATAAATTAATAATTTAGTATTAGTGATTGTTTTTTTAAAGCGTATTGGTAATCAAGAAAAAAAATGTAAAAAAAAAATGGGTTCAACTGTTTGTGAAACAAAAAAAAAAATATCCAACCCTAGTCGGTGAATAAAAATCCTCAAACTTTTTACAACACCGACTTTTCCAAAATTTTACGGTTCCAGGTACTGACGTCATCAGAGTTCCGGTCCTGGACCACGGTCATCTCCGTCTGGTGCTTCATCATGACCGTCATCACCGCGGTGGTCACGCCCTTCGAGGAGGTCAAGGCCATCGTCCTGCAGCTTCGCGTCCGGAAGAAGCGCCGGCAGCAGGCATGCGCAGACGCCTGTTCGCACCAGGCTCGCGCGCGCCGCAGTGTCGAGGACAGCCTGGACGATCGCTCGCTGTCCAGCGAGGACCTTGATGAGAAGATGGACATGCTGGATCATACAGGCCCACAAGGATCTCATAGGCTGACCAACGGGAGCAGACGTGTACTGGACTCTAATCAGGATTGCCTTGACAGAAGAATCTCTCCGCCAACGAAAACGAAATCGGAAACGGTTGTTTAATCATCGCCGTTGAATTAAATGTTAATGAAATTAATTTTTATTTTTCCGAAAAGGGAGTTATACGTTTGTTTAGTTTTCACGAAACCGCAAGTGGAAAAATATTGTTTTTACTGTTACTGCATTGTTAAATCTATGTTTAGACATAGTGAATAACTAATCATAATCAAAACTAACTCATCTTGGAAACAAGATTAGGATTACGCTCTCTGTCATTATCAAGATTACGGTTATGTTAAGGATTAGCGGATAAGATAGACTATAGTTAAGACAAGGGTTAGCTTTGGCGTAGCTATTCTACCTGTATAATATCGAACCTGCTTTATCAGTTTTTATAAGACACGCTGTCGTTTGAACCAAAATAATCCTAATATATAAAAGCCCATGTGCGCACTTCTCTCTCTCTCTCTCTGTCCGCAAAATATTTTCGCCGGATATCACATCAGAATCTGCAGTGATATATGAAGAACTTTATACGGACTTTGGTTGAAAATAATATGTTAGATGTTTTAAATGTATAACCACAATTTTATTTAAAGACGAAAAAAAAATAAAAATAAAGGCGTATTCGAATGTAGAAAAACAATTTTAATTATGCAACCGGAAAAATGTTTATACTTGTTACAAGACCGCATTTAACAATGACGTCGCTTATTGTTTACACTAAAAAAAGAGCACGAAACTGATGACGTCATCTTCCGAGTTTAGAATGAAATAAAGGAATGAACTATTTCATTCAAATATGATTTAGAGCTAGATTCTACGTACGCTATGAAATGTATACAATACGATTTTCTCGGCCTAAACTTTTATAAGTTTTTACTTTATCTATTTAAATTCTAGATATAGATCTAGATCTAGATTCTAGATCTAGACTAGCTCTACGGAAAAACTAGACGTAGACGCTAAGATCTGGATTTAGACTATCTACTAAAAACAACATAACTACAATTGAACAGCCGGGTTTTAAAAGAAATCTTTTAAGTCTCTTAATTTTAAGTTTCTTAATCAGAGAGTGCATTTAATATGGTATGGTTACCGATGAAGAAATGAACTATTTCATTTAAATCTATAGATCTATTCATAAAAACCTAATAAAAATAAATCACTTTAAAAACAAGAAGAATACCGTGGAATAGCCGAGTTTTTAACGGAATCATTTAAGTCACTTAATCAGTGTGTGCCTCTGTGTTATGTTAAATGTGTCGGATTTTTAGCTAATTAGTTATTTCTTTGCTTTGTTAGTAATATCGTTCAGCGTGTAGTAATGCACATTGCGTTTTGACCAATAACTATTTTATAAATTATTTTTCTCAAACAAGTTCAACATTTTAAAATATATTGGCCTATAATTCACGTGAAACGGGTACCGATGGCTAGTATAGTTAATAAAACCCCTGCCTCATAAAATTATGGACTAGGGGGAGTAGCTCAGTTAATACATCGTTGTTTAAAATAATAATATTTCCCCTTTATTTTGAGGCTGCCTTTTTAAACTGTTTAGCAGTAACTGTGATTACATTTGCTGCATTAACTAAAATGCGGTTTAGTGTTAGGAGAGTCTAAGGAGATGTGCGGTCTAGTGCTAGAGGAGGTGTGGACGTGCTAGGGGAGGTGTGGATGAGATAGGGTAGGCGTGGTCTAGAGCTAGGGGAGGTTTGGTCTAGTGTTAGGGGAGGAGTAGACTAGTGCTAGGGGAGGTGTGGACTAGTGTTAGGGGAGGTTTGGTCTAGTGTTAGGGGAGGTGTGGATGAGCTAGGGTAGGCGTGGTCTAGTGCTAGGGGAGGTTTGGTCTAGTGTTAGGGGAGGAGTAGACTAGTGCTAGGGGAGGTGTGGACTAGTGTTAGGGGAGGTGTGGACTAGTGTTAGGGGAGGAGTAGACTAGTGCTAGAGGAGGTGTGGACGTGCTAGGGGAGGTGTGGATGAGCTAGGGTAGGCGTGGTCTAGTGCTATTGTAGGCGTGGTCTAGTGCTAGGGGAGGTTTGGTCTAGTGTTAGGGGAGGAGTAGACTAGTGCTAGGGGAGGTGTGGACTAGTGCTACAGGAGGTGTGGTTAGTGCTAAGGGAGGTGTGGTCTAGTGCTAGAGGAGGTGTGTACTAGTGTCAAAGGAAGAACAAAATGACTAGGAACGTTTAGTAAACGTCATTGTGAATGCTTAAGAAAAAATAGCTGTATAATGAATGATCAAGACAATATCTATGATGAATGTTTAAGACAACATAGCTCTATAATGAATTATCAAGACAAATAACTATGATGAATGGTTAAGACACAATAACTCTATAAAATAAATGCTTAAGACTACATAGCTGTTAAATAAATGATCAAGACACATAGCTCACAGCAGTAAATGTTCAGAACAATGCAGCCACGTTCTGTGTCTGGGTTATCAAAGTAAAATGTTAGTGATGACATCACCATGACAAAACGTCAACAGTGGAAGAACCCTGAAATAGAAAGCTGAGGTTAGTGTTTACAGTCTGCTTGCGTGAAGTGTGACGCCTATAACAATAAAACTTTTATGATACAATATGTGGTGGACACACAATACTGGTAACATCTCAACATCTTTTAGACAACATTTTTTCACTCAAATACCTCAAAAAGGTAGCAAACCATTTACCTAACCAACTCTATGTTGCTAAAGATACTCATCTTATTTCGCGTGTCAATACTTTAATGGAAACTAATGGATTAGAAAAAAAACTTAGTTTTCAGGCCCATTTCTATATAGATAACACCTGCTTAATTAAAGTTTTATAATTATTATTGACACTTTATATTAGAACGACATAGAGAAGGATCGGTTCATGAAACTATTCATGAAAGTATTCTGATTTATAGCAGGTGTTTAAGGACAACAAACTTATCTGTGAAGACTGTATCAGCAGATCTAGCATTTAAAAACATTTATGAAATACATAATCTGAAGTGAAACAAGTAACTGTTCATTTAAACTACTTTTATAAAAACTTCTTAACTCATTACTTCCCATTGATACTTTTATTTTCACAATGGGAACAAACTTCTGCCAAAATGTTTTTAAAAGTACTAAAAATATAAATAAGTTCAATATTAGCAAAATTATTTTCAAAATCATTATTTGTAGTCCTATACAATACAAATATTACTAATTCTATAATAAAATTTTGCGGTTAATAATTTATTTTTAAATTTTGGAATAATTATAAAAATATAATTTAAATACGAAACCATTAGCTGTATTATAAAGCAAGTTTATACTAAAACGAAAGCTCTTTCTGTATTTTACTTTTTGGAGATGACATTCTGTTTTAGTACGTTTTAAAAAAAAACTGAGTTATTCTGATAGCCTTCTTAATTAACTGTCAATTAAAGCTGTATACTAATTTTTGTTTATAAAGGTATAACAACAGTAAAATATAAAATAATCATAAGGTTAGTTAACACGAAAAAAGTTTTAAAGTCGATTTCCTCACAATCAGTCAGATGTGACTTAGCAGGTTTTGCTCCTCACTTAATATATAAATTGTTCTGTTTTATTCACACTTGAAGATGACTTGAAGGGCCACTAACTAAAAACTACAAGGCTGAAAGAGGAATTTATGAAAATTAGTATAATGGGGTGAGATTTGAGAAAGCGTCAAGATTTCATTCAGTTTTGTAAAGCTAGGCGCATAGAATCAAATAATTTACACGGAAGGGGCGAAGATATATTTTTGTTGGCCATTGCGAGTGTGTGGAGAGCAGAGGCGTAGCGAGGGGGAGGCGGGGGGGGGGACATATGTCCCCAGGCGCCGAACTTAGGGGACGCCAAAATGGGTTGGAAAAATAAATTAACAGTCTGAAGGGGGGTGCAAATCGAAATCTTGCTTATACACTTGCCGTTACAAATAGATGACCAAACTCACTTCCATTAAAATTCTACATATAATTTGAAAACATATTTAAAAAAAAATTCTTCTATGGTTTCAAACTGAAGGAGAACAAAACACGTCATCAACATGACTATTCACTGCTTTCAAACACTATCAGTAGGTCGTTAAAGACGATATACCCCCACCCTCCTTTGCCCCAACTTCTACCCTACACCCCCCCCCTCGTGAAAGCAGCCTCCTCTTAGTTATCTCCCCTAAGTTTAAAATAGTTTCAAACTAAATTATCTGCCCCTAATAGCCGTCACTAAACCCAGCTCTACGATTGTAAACATTTAGCGTGAACCACAGCTCACCAGACCATGTGGGGGGGGGGGGGCGGGTAGGGAAGAGAATTATATATATAGATATTGTTAATGCTAAATCCAGTCTTACCAGCTTAACAAGAAATATCCACCTACAAAACCTACAATTAGGAGTGGAGCGCGTCTATTGTAAATGACTATGGAAGCGTAGCATTTGTCTTGGTCAATGATCGAGTCAATCTAGATCTTGGTGATTTTCAAGACAATATACTTCCAGTATGAATAATTAAGAAAACAGCTCCGTTATGAATGATTGGGAAATTAAGATTATGATTAATGATTGGGAAATTAAGTTTATGATTAATGATCAAGAAAACAGCTCGAGTATGATTTACTAATAACATAGTTCACACACTGAGGGATAACTTTATAACAGTTTCCTTAATGTTGACTATCAAGACATAATTTTTTTTATATTATAGACAGCAGACCATTTCGCGCAGACACTAAAGCCATTTAAACATGAACGCATATGTGGCATATATTTATATTATAGGCCTATGTAGGACAACACACACACACATACATACCTACATACATGCATATATATATATATATATATATATATATATATATATATATATATATATATATATAATGTTTATATATACTTTTTTTCTGGGGGGGGGGTGACACCCGCCCTAGCGACGCCACTGCGTGTTAGTAAAACTTGTCTGTATATTTTGCTCTGTTATAGTACCAAGACCACAAAGAGTCAGATACAGCTTCACATATTTGTCTGACTGGTCTCAGGCATAATTAGTTATGTTTTCTTCATATCCTGCTTAACATTCTGCTGTGCATGTCTTTTCCTCAATAACTTTTGTTGCTAAGGCAGCTTTTGCTTCCAAACTTAGGATGTCTCTTTTAAGTCTATCAATTTCTTGTAAAAGATTATCCTGAAGTTTTGGTCGTTTAGCAGACTTGTGTAAGAGCTTATACTCTGCTATATCTTGTTTAAGCTCGTCTAGAGCTATCGACATTTTGTCTTTCTATTTTCAATCAAGAAGGTATTTCAATAGATTTTCTAAATCTAGATACAATCTATCTAGACTCTAGTTTATTTTCTTAGCATTGTACTCTTTCTTAATGAAATGACACACACACTTTTAATTTTCTAGAAATGTTCAAGTAGTCAATTTTAGAATTTTATTTTTTAATTTATATATGTCAGATTAATGTTGTTAGAAATGTATTTGGATAATACATAATCTTCAGTATTTAACATAGTATTTCAACACAGGGGCGGGGTTGTGGGGACGATGGGGTCATGGGGTTTAGGGGGGGGGGGGAGGGTGTGATGAAAGGGGATGTGTCGGTTAGATTAGGCGGGCCAGGTGGCCAATGCAGTGTAATATGTTCTTTACGTTGTTGTGTTGCTAACTATGGTTACCAGTGATTCGAAATTCTTAAGTAAATTAGCTAAAATCAAAATCAGATAGATTCACACTAATATTATAGTTTTATATGGTGTCGATGAGTATAATATATCGATTTTATATAAAATATTTACTTCTTTTCATTCTTTATTTCAAAATGTGTCTGTTCATCCAATAATTTTACGTATAAAAAGAAATAACAATCTCACAAATGCTTTATTTTAAATACAATATTTTTGACCATGCAAATATTTTTAAAACCGATTAGTCTAGTGGTCTCCCCTAACAAAATATTTTACCGTCCTATTTAAATTATCCAAGTTATTAGTATCACATACACTGGGGTGGCTCCAATCAATGTTTTATAGCATTAGAATTAGTTGTCTATGAAATGTTATATAACATTAAATAGTGTATTTATATATATATATATATATATATATATATATATATATATATATATATATATATATATATATATATATATAATATTAAATGCTTGAAAATACTGTATTTTCGTATTATAAAAAATGTACACAATGCTGTTATGTAATACATTTACGATCCCTAATAATTGAATTCACTTTACAGTTTTTTTGCTTCTCATAACTCAAGTTTAAAAAAAAAAATTGACAAAAACCATCAAACAGTTCTTTCAAATTTTATTGTTTGGTATCAGTAAACAAATATCTACATGCTGTATAAAATGGGCGTGGTTTAGAGAATGGGCGTGTTTTATGTTAATGAAGAGGTTATATTGGTTGAGTGAAGGAAACCAATAGTGAAAACATTTATCGATTATGAAATCTATCACATCTAAAAAAATATAAACTAACTGTGAATGCTACATCATATTTCTGCTACTTACAATACAATTTACAGGTAGTATTTTTATTTTTACACGTATTTTTTTTTACTTGCATCTTGCGTTCTTAGCAGTGGCGGAACTAGAAAAAAGGGGCCACCACGCAAAATTTTTTTTAGCCCCCCCCCCATATAAATATATAGGCCTATATATATATATATATATATATATATATATATATATATATATATATATATATATATATATATATATATATATATATATATATAATCAAACACAACATACGAACATAGGATACTTATTCATGCTGGCCTGTTCGTGTTATGAGAAATACGTGGGTTTTTTTAAATTAAACAAATTGCAACATCATGTCATGAGTGTAAGTGCATTAGTCAGTTTTGTGAAAATCAGTTTTATATTATTTCTGCTGTAAGACCGTTAATCAAATGTTGGTCAAAAGAATATAAAACCCGAAATCTTTCTGTAAATAAAAAATGGTTTCTCGTGTCATGTTTATTTTTTTGTTTTTTTGTATTTATTTTATTAATTTTAAATACATTTTCTTTTTATACAGTGTCATTCTTTAGCAAGTAATTTATAAACAAATAATAATAAACAGAAGTAATTTCTTTTTAATTTGTTTAATACAAATCTATTAAAAAGAGGCTTATGAGCATCACTATTTGACTATTTAAAAAAGGGAAATAAGTCATGAAAGTGATTTGAGCGTTTGCTTATCTTTGATAAGTTTCATTGTAGGAGAAAGAGGACTCGGTTTTCACAGTGGTTCAAAGACGAAGGAAAAAAGAGCGTGGGGTGGTGTATATAGAATAAAGATAATCCAACCACAGCTACGGTAATCTTTTTTACAAAACAAACATTAAGTCAAAAATGCAAGAACATTTTTTTAACTATAACAATTTTTTTTATGGTCGGCCGTGGGCCCCTAAATGGCGTGGGCCCCCCGCATTGCGGGGTCTGGCGGCACTGTAGTTCCGCCCCTGGTTCTTACTTAAAATATTGTCACACTAAGAAATAAATCAAAACGCTAGGCAAACAGAAATTACATGAAAAACATTTTTTTAAAATGTTTTTTTAAAAATGTGGTATATATTGGGCTAGTTTGGGTTAGGATTAAGAAGATCCTCGGATTATTGATAATACTTTACTGTACTATTATTTGTATACGGCTAATTGAAACAATCTCTATACTTAGGGGAAATGTATATTGCATTATGTTGGATTTTTACTTCATTTAAATTTGTAAGATAAAAACAGTTTAATAATTTACAGTTGTACGATAATGGATTATGTTCTAATGTACATACTTATCAAACCATTGTACAAATATGATATAGGACTAATACACGTTTTTATATGCCTTGCATTTATCTTATAAAAAAATATTTTATTGGAAACCAACAGTACGTTATTTTTTAAAAAGTTGTACAAAGGGTCAAAATTTAAAATCCAAATATAAGGTTGTTTTATGTTATAGTTGTTGTTTAGAGGTCAACATTGTTTTAGCTTATATAAAAATAATTATCAATAAATAAATGTTATATTTGTGCTGACTTTGTTGTTCGTTTAAAAAAATAGTTACCCTTTCTAACCTCGCAGTTTAACGTCACACTCCTGCGGTGGAGGGGGGGGGGGGAACTAGATTATCAGATTTGCAATGATAGAGTGATAGAAGGCTTGCACTTTTAGTTACAGTAAAACTTTCACAAAAAAAATAATTGATTTTTGAGGATACGTTGAATTTTTTAGAAGGATATTGTTCGATAATTCTAAATGAAAATTGTATGTGATCTTTGCAAAGATAAAAGCAAATTAAAAACAACAACAACAAAATAAATCAATCAAAATAAATCTGCAAATTAGGGGAGAGTAGGTTAAAGAAATTGTGACGTTGAGATTGTCTGGCTGGGGGGGGGGGGTTGAGCACACATTTTAAAAAAGGTAACCTCATTTAGACACCAATAATTTTGTTTTATTAATTTACATTACATAATATGAAGCCTGTTATTGATCGTATTGACTAGAAATGCTGTTATAAAATGTCCCCTATACTATTGTATAACAAAAGCACGCCTGTTAACATCTTTCATGCTAGTGGTTTGACAAAAAATATTCCCGCTACAGCCCTGAATAAAACAACTTCACTCATCGAAAAAAGCCTGATAAATAATAATGTAAAAAAACTATATTGTACAGGATCCGTGTTAAGTTACTATAAGGGTCAGGGTTAGGGCAAGAGTTAGGGTTAGGGTTTAGAGTTAGGGCTTGGATCAACTTAGGGTTAGTGCGAAATATTCAGCGATAGACCTAAACATAACATCGGTCTCTGCGTTCTACCAAATTTTCTAGTGTTTTATAGTGTATCGATACTTCCAGTAGTTGAATCGATTCCACACCCTCGTATAATGTGTGGTCAACTAACTTGGACGACCCCCTGATCTTACCTAAGTCCAGTGTTTCTTCCAGACTTTTTTCAACGAGAAGGGGGGGGACTTGATATTTTCGGAGGGGGGGGGGGGCGGATTACATTTTCCCGGTCGGCGGACAACACTGGTAAAACTATATAAAAGTATATGTTTTCTATATAAATTCCATTTCGTTCGGGGGGTGGGGGGGGGGGGCGGTAGACTTACTTCGGGGGGAGGGGGCAAAGATGCCTGGAAGAAACTGCCTAAGTCTAGGTTCCTGTATGTTAAAATTAATGTAAGAAGACGCAAGTAAAACAGAAAACATGGACAACCTACTGTATGAGTCTACATTTGATAGGGACCAGTATAAAATATATTCAAAACGATCACGTGTCTTACAACTGTTGAGCACTACATCAACACACGCGGGAACGAGGTTTGGTGATCCATTTAAACTAAGCTAGAAACTCTTGAGGACTAGATGCGATGTATTTACATAATTACATACATTAAATTAATGCAGGATTTCCATAGCCATCTTTTAGAGTATACAAGTGTTGAAACTTACCAGCATATGTATGTAAAACCATGTGAGATTCTGGGAACTAGATACATAATTATGTGAATCTACATTTAAAATTATGTAAAATATAAATAACTACAGACATAATTAAGTGAATCTACCTTTGAAATTATGTAAAATATTGGTAACTACATACATAATTTTGTGTATCTTTAAAAATGAAGTAAAATATTAAGACATACAAACATAATGATGTGATTGACCCAGTAAAATTATGTGAAATATTAGTAACTTAATTGTGTGAATTTTTAAAAATTAGGTAAACAATTGGGAACTACAAAAACAATGATGTGATCGACCCAGTCAAATTATGTGAAATATTGGAAATAAAAACATAAATTTGTGATCCTATCAGTAAAATCATTTGATATATAGGGGACTGCAAAAAGTGTGATCAATGGCAACAAGAGGAGTATACTGTTCTTTCAACAACAAAAAAAAAAAAAAAAAGAAATCAACACACATTTGATCGATTTGAAATCAGATCGATTACACTTCGATAACCTTCCATACGCTACCTATGGTTTCAAGTGTCAACACGTATGTCATACTTAAGTATTTTTTAAATGTAGATGCGACACATTTATCTAAGGAAAAAGAAAATTCTATAGAAAATGAGCTATTATAATGCACATGTAAACAAATCTATTTATACTTGTATAAATATAGATATTTAGGCTTATGTGAGCACCCACAGGATATAAATATATATATATATATATATATATATATATATATATATATATATATATATATATATATATATATATATATATATATATATATATATGTATATATATATATCCAGAGGGTGGTATAATTATCATGACAATAAATGTTAATTTTACAGTTAAACATTAAATTATCTATACATTTACTAACAATTTTAATGCTATACTTAACTACTAACAACACATTAAATAAATTAATGCATTATTATAACATGGTGTACTAGATTTAAAAAAAAATCACATCATTTAAACCCTATTCGCTGAGGCCTTTGTAAGTCCTGATTTTTAATGTTCGCGCGATATTCAAGCGAGCAACCAGTCTTTCATGACGAACACTCAGGGGGAGATAAGCTCACACCGCCACCGGAAGTACGTCGCTGTTGCTTCCAGCGTACTCCACCCCGTCCTTGACGACCAGCTCGTGGGCTTCCGGGGCAGACGAGGACTTGACGAGGGTCAGGCATTTCTGCCCGTCCCTGGCCATGCCGTTTTTGATGGCGTTCACCCCGGGGCTGCGGTTTTTGCGACATTGTTTGACGATGCGAATGATCTCCTCTGTTGGCGGCAGGAACACGACGATGATCGCCATTATTACAGCCCACGACTGCGGACGAGAGATGCAAATAGAAACATTTTAAAGAAATAAAAAAAACAAAAAAAATTATTCTCATAAGTCTCATTTCTGTTTAAACCTAAACCTACTCTGTTCAACTAGTAAAACCATTACAAGTCAAGTCCTAATATATATATATATATATATATATATATATATATATATATATATATATATATATATATATATATATATATATATATATATATATATATATATGTGTGTGTGTGTGTGTGTGTGTGTGTGTGTGTATGCGTTTGTGTCGGCCTTCATGGGCCTAAAATTTAAATGTATGTCACATACGCTTATATGTATGTGTATAAGCTTTAATCACTGCAGACTTAATAGCAATGATGCTTATCTTTAATTTGTTAATTATACAGTTGGATGTAGCAACGTTTTCTCTAGTTAGCACGTTTACGTCATGGTGTCACCCTCACAATCGTGTAATAATTTTTAATTTGTACATTAAAGACTATTAAACTTTAACCATTAATGGACCTGGCAAAAACGCATTTTTCTTCTGTACACATTGCATTTTTTTGCCCTGGTGTCAGCCCCCTAAATAGTGTCACCTGTTTCGGTGCGCACCCCTGCCCCACCCTCGCTACGCCTATGTTTGAGAACACTTTAGAGAAGTAATTTTTATTCTGGTAAATCTTGGCAAAAGTAACAATAACTCTTAATTTAGTATTTGGTTAGTGATTACACAAATAAAATTTTACTTGTGATAAAAGCTAGAGAAGTAAAGAAAACAACAAAGCTACTGACCTGAGTGAAGTTTAACCACATCTCAAACCTCGCCAGGTTCATATCCGGGTAGGCCGCCATGACACCTGGGATCAAAATGGCGAACAAAAATATACTGGCGCCACCGGCGAAGTACGCCGTTAGCTTGGCTTTCCTAAAGGCGGTGTTCATTTGGTCGAAGGATGGCCGCTCATCGTATTGCATGCCCTGAAACCACAGGTCAATTAGAGATTAACTAATTAGCTGTTAGCTCAATCAGTCATAATCACAAGTGTCGGAATAAACTTAATTCTCTAAATTGTATAATTTAGTTTAACTTTTTTTTTTAAATAAGAGATCAATCATATTTATTTCCAAAAAAAAACCTCTTTATTATTTGAAGGAAGAGTTCATTTAAGTAAACAATGTCCGAGAAGGAAGCGATGACAGCTAATGTAAACATTAGATCGTATGTTTGTATTGTACGCTTCTTTCTTGGGGGATTATCTTAAGTTAAGGTGTGCTGTTTTTGGAAGGTAGTGATTTTAAACAATAATACGTGCATTTATCAAGTCAAATTAAAAATTCTGTAAGAGCATTAAATATACTATCGTTTGGGGCTCCTAAAACATACGGACTCCAGGTTGGTGCCCTGACAGCCCCAGCATAATCCTTCACTAAATATTCCCTAATCCCCCATTATTACCCTCCCTCTACCTCCCGTTTAACCCTTATATCTCCCTTCTACCTCCCATATTACTTACTTACCTTCATCCCAACCCTCTACCTCCCATATTACCTTCAACCCTCCCATTACATCCCACATAACCTCCACCCCTCCCACTACCTCCCATATTACCTCCACCCCTCCTACTACCTACCACATTACCTCCACCCCCCACTACTTCCCACATTACCTCCACCCCCACTACCTCCCATATTACCTCCATCCATCCCACTACCTCCCATATTACCTCCATCCCACTACCTCCCATATTACCTCCATCCCCCCACTACCTCCCATATTACCTCCATCCCTCCCACTACCTCCCAAATTACCTCCACCCCCCCCACTACCTCCCATATTACCTTCATATCCTCCCTGTACAGTAACTCCCAAGGCTGTAGAGGGTTGTCGATGTCGTACATCTTCATCCATTCAAATTCCACGTCGGCGGGACCTAGAAGTTTCAGTAATACAACGTTACATATAAGCTGGATGTTACCTGTACTCCAAACATAAGTCCCCTTGTTCTGAATGGTATAATATGCAACAAGGCATCACTGGTATAGAGACTTAGAGAAATTACAGACTGTCAATGACAGACTGACAGACTAACCCACACTTAATCATTTGTGTCAGTAGCGAGCCTATGATACACACAGACACACCGACCCACTAACCCACTGACCCATTGACCCACTGACCTACTTTTAATCCTGTGTGTCAGTAACGAGCCTATGATACACACTTACAGACTGACCCATTGACCCACTAACACACTGACCCACTGACCTACTACCCGCTGACCTACCTTTAATCCTGTGTGTCAACAACGAGCCTATGATTCACACTGACACACTAACACACCGACCCACGAACTCACTAACCCATTGACCCACTGACCTACCTTTAATCCTGTGTGTCAGTAACGAGCCTATGATACACACTGACAGACTGACCCATCGACCCACTAACACACTGACCCACTGACCTACTACCCGCTGACCTACCTTTAATCCTGTGTGTCAACAACGAGCCTATGATTCACACTGACACACTAACACACCGACCCACGAACTCACTAACCCACTGACCCATTGACCCACTGACCTACCTTTAATCCTGTGTGTCAGCAACGAGCCTATGATACACACTGACAGACTGACAGCGAACCCTGTGACGTTGCCTGCCAGTATTGTGTAGTCCTGGGCCGTGTTCTCCAGGAAGTGGCCCAGGCCACCCGGGTATGTGGTGGCCGTGGCCAGTGTGGCCGCAATGCCCCCAATCAGTCCACTGATGCTGCCTGAATATAGGAACCATTCTTAACCATTAAACTGTACCTTTCATATTACATTCAAGAAAATGTATATGCCTATTTACATATGACTTCTCACCAATCGACACTCCAGCATACATACATACAACTTCACACCATTCAAACATACGATATTCGTGCATACATACATACAATTTTAATACAGCGATATTGACTAATTAAGCTTAACAAACAGCCACCAGAAAACTATCAATAATTTACAGAAAGCCAATACAACAACCTGCACCAACCACCATCCACACAAACCTGACCTACCACCAATACACTATGGAGTAACACATACTTTACTTATAAGGCCTTTACTTTTAAGCCATACACTTACAAGCTATAAAACCTCAACTACAAGCTATAAGACCTTCACCTACAAGCTATAAGACCTACACATATAAGCTATAAGACCTACATCTACCAGCTATAAAACCTTCAACTACCAGCTATAAGACCTTGACCTACCATCTACAAGACCTTGACCTACCAGCTACAAGACCTTGACGTACTAGCTATAAGACCTTGGTTTACAGGCTATAAGACCTTGACCTACCAGCTATAAGACCTATCCCCGTGGCCTTGACCCATATAATGGACAAGACGACAGGAGGAAAACATGGGATGGTGACCGTTGCCCCCGAGTAGAAGATCCAGTTCAGGTTGATGCCAGAGTGGAAGACGACCAGACCCAGAGGCACCATGCACACCGTCACCCAGACGATACACCAGTTCTTGAACTCAAACAGGAAGTCCATGTACTCCCTGGGGGGTGATACGGGTGGATTAGCGCAAGTGTATTATTGCAAGTGGATTATGTAATAAATAGACAATGACGAAAAAATACAAAGACAATAAAGTAGATTGTGTTTAAAAAATATTAGCATTCATTTATGTCTTGGCCTGCTATAAAAAATTAAGGAATCGCCAATACAAGACATTCAGAACTTCCTCTTTCCATATATCGTCACAAAAAGTTAGACAATTTTTTTTTAAAAAATAAATGACATCACAGTTCCCTCCCCTCCCAAGTAATAACTAACGAATGATAAAATGTTTATTTTCTCCATCCTATTCTCTTTAAACCAAACAACTAACCCCATCCATACATCATCACTACAAAAGTCTAACCCCCTCCCTTCCTTACATCCCGGAAAGAAAAATAAGAGTAAAATCACTCAAACAACTCGGTCAATACTGTAGGTGAACTAAACCTGGGCATATACAGTAACATTGTTGTCTGTTTTACGCCCTTATGCAATTTTCCCAATGTATGAGATAGACATTAGAGCTGGGTGGACTCATAATCACGCCTTACCATATCATCAATCTAGGTAATATAATTAAGTTGTAGGCAGTGTTTCTTTCATATATTTTTATATGTGGTGGGAGGGGGTTGCCTAAAACTTTAAAGGGAAGGGGGCGGACTTAAATTTCCTACAGGGGGAGGCGGACTAGTTAAAGTGTATATTTTGTATATATATACACTGTTAGAGGTATATATTTTCTATATAAATTCCATTTCGTTCGGGGGGGGGGGGGGGATGCGGTAGACTTTCTTCAGCTTCGCCCCCCCCCTCCCCACCAATAGATGCCTGGAAGAAACTCAGCAGGAAGCTAAACTAAACAGAAATAAGCACGAATTTAACTTTCTGTTCAATACAACAGAAAACAGACCCAAAAACGTGCAGCCCACCCCTCTCCGAAGAGATGCATGTGATTATGGACGACCTTTCAGCTTTACATCTAATACAAGAAAAAAGAAACCAACTACTTAACACTAACGCTCTCTATACCAATCAGCTAAAGTAGGCAGTGGGTACGGCTAATCAATAAGCGCCCACTCAACCCGTGGGGTCAGGCTAGTTACCGGAATCTGCCGTGAGTGCCGCAAGCGTACGGCTGCTTGAGGTAGTACTGGCTCGTGTTTCTAGCCTTCAACAGGTCCTCTGCGCAGACGCCGCAGTTTGAGGCGTCCACGCATGCGCAGAGCTCGTGTCCGTCCGGGTGTGAGTTGTTGGCGGATTGTTGGAGGCCTTTTCTGGTCTTGCCGCATAGGACACAGTGGTGGGGCTGGAGGTTGTCTCTGGTGAGTAGATGGTGATACGTGAGGGGTGGTGATATGGGTGGTGGTGACATGGGTGGGTGGTGACAAGGGTGGTGGTGACATGGGTTGTGGTGACATGGGTGGTGGTGATATGGGTTGTGGTGACATGGGTGAATGTCGCGTGGATTGTGGTGAGATGGGTGGTGGTGACATGGGTGATGGTGACATTAGTATTGTTGACATGAGTGGTGGTGACATGAGTGGTGGTGACATGGGTGGTGGTAACATGAGTGGTGGTGACATGAGTGGTGGTGACATGGGTGGTGGTAACATGGGTAGTGGTGACATGGGTGATGGTGACATTAGTATTGTTGACATGAGTGGTGGTGACATGGGTGGTGGTGACATTAGTATTGTTGACATGAGTGGTGGTGACATGAGTGGTGGTGACATGGGTGGTGGTAACATGGGTAGTGGTGACATGGGTGATGTAACAGTGCTGTTGCCAATGGTGGTTGTCGTGGCACAGTGTGAACTGACAAGAGTGGTGATGACATGAGTGGTGGTGACATGAGTGGTGATGACATGAGTGGTGATGACATGAGTGGTGATGGCATTAGTGGTGATGACATGAGTGGTGATGACATGAGTGGTGATGACATGAGTGGTGATGACATGAGTGGTGGTGACATGAGTGGTGATGACATGAGTGGTGATGACATGAGTGGTGATGACATTAGTGGTGATGACATGAGTGGTGATGACATGAGTGGTGATGACATGAGTGGTGATGACATGAGTGGTGGTGACATGAGTGGTGGTGACATGAGTGGTGATGACATGGGTGGTGGCGACATGGGTGGTGGTGACATGGGTGGTGGCGACATTGGTTGATTTTGTAGTATAAGTGATGTTGATATGGGTTGTGGTGACATGGATGGTGGTGACACGAATGTTAAGAAATAGATATTGATGACAATGATAATGTTGACATGGATTGTAGTGACCTGGAAATTAGTGACATGTGCGATTACAACAAATACATTTCTGTTTAATGATTTGTAAGAAGTTCCCATTTCTACCTTTGTGAAAATTAAAAAACAACTGATGCCACTTCTTGACGTACACTGTTCCCTATCCATCAAGAACGTAACTAGTGAGAACATAGTGAGACTAACTAGTGAGAACACAGTGAGACTAACTAGTGAGAACACAGTGAGACTAACTAGTGAGACTAACTAGTGAGAACACAGTGAGACTAACTAGTGAGAACACAGTGAGACTAACTAGTGAGACTAACTAGTGAGAACACAGTGAGACTAACTAGTGAGAACACAGTGAGACTAACTAGTGAGAACACAGTGAGACTAACTAGTGAGAACACAGTGAGACTAACTAGTGAGACTAACTAGTGAGAACACAGTGAGACTAACTAGTGAGAACACAGTGAGACTAACTAGTGAGAACACAGTGAGACGAACTAGTGAGAACACAGTGAGACGAACTAGTGAGAACACAGTGAGACAGTTTACCTGAACGGCCTGATGTATGTCTGGAAGATGTCATACACGATGACAGATGACAGACCCATGACCTCTCCAGACCCAGTAGACATGAGAGCCATGGCACCCATCGTCAGGATCAGGATACCACCAGCTGAGCCTAGAACTTTCTCAGCAATTAGGGGCGTCACCAAGCCTGGGGATGGAATGGGATATTTGTACACCTTGTGGTCGTGTTTCTAGCACTCTGCTGTATCGTATGTAATCCCAATGTATAAAATACTCAGGATCAACAATAAAAGATGTAATGCCAAGGTATAAAGTACTCAGGGTCACCAATAAAAGATGTAATACCAAGGTATAAAATACCAGGGATGAGCAAATAAGATGTAATGCCAAGGTATAAAATAGGATCAGCAATAAAAGATGTAATTCCAAGGTATAAAATACCAAGGATGAGCAATAAAAGATGTAATGCAAAGGTATAAAAAAAACTCAGGATGAGCAATAACAGATGTAATGCCAAGGTATAAAATACTTAGGATCAGCAATAAAAGATGTAATGCCAAGGTATAAAATACCCAGTCTGAGCAATAAAAGATTTAATGCCAAGGTATAAAATAGGATCAGCAATAAAAGATGTAATGCCATATCATAAAATACTCGGGATCAGTAATAAAAGAGTCGTTGGAATGTGGATTCGATGATGCGAATAGCAATGTATAGTAAGTAAAGTTCCATTTCAAACCTGACGGTCTATGGGTCTAGTGAGGTAGAGTTCACCTGTTTGCGTGACCTCAGCATATGAAGAGATAGGGTGGTCAGCTGTCTTAAATTTCCCTAACCTGAGTTAGGATTCGATCTCGAGACCTCCAGGTTAGCAGTCTAGTGCTCTACCGATAGGCCATCCCATCCCTCCTTAGATCAATGAAATTAGCTAATCCCATACTTTAGTGAGGCGAGAGTTAGTGGTGGACGGGAAAGAGCATTTTGCAAGGGTCGGGCATGTTTTATACACAAGATTACAGAGGGAGAGCGAAAAATGAAAAGACCTTACCCTGGAGGAAATATTGTGGTTACAACAGTCATGTTGTCCCAAAATAAAACAACAACCTCTGTCAAAATGTAAATAAAAAAACAACTGCTGTTCGTGTAAACACGAGCTTATTAAACACCTCGACACTGTACACGTCTGTGTCTAACTAGGTGACCTACCTTCGTCAATATAACCAGGTGACCTACCTTCGTCAATATAACCAGGTGACCTACCTTCGTCAATATAACCAGGTGACCTACCTTCGTCAATATAACCAGATGACCTACCTTCATCAATATAACCAGATGACCTACCTTCGTCAATATAACCAGGTGACCTAACTTCGTCAATATAACCAGGTGACCTACCTTCGTCAATATAACCAGGTGACCTACCTTCGTCAATATAACCAGGTGACCTACCTTCATTAATCAAACCAGGTGACCTACCTTCATTAATCTATTCAGGTGACCTACCTTCATCAGTCTGACTTAATGACCTACCTTCATTAATCTAACCAGGCGACCTACCTTCATTAATCTAACCAGGTGACCTACTTCATCTATCTGACCAGATGACCTACCTTCATCTATCTGACCTGATGACCTACCTTCATCTATCTGACCAGATGACCTACCTTCATCTATCTGACCAGATGACCTACCTTCATCTATCTGACCAGATGACCTACCTTCATCTATCTGACCAGATGACCTACCTTCATCTATCTGACCAGATGACCTACCTTCATCTATCTGACCAGATGACCTACCTTCATCTATCTGACCAGATGACCTACTTTCATCTATCTGACCAGATGACCTACTTTCATCTATCTGACCAGATGACCTACTTTCATCTATCTGACCAGATGACCTACCTTCATCTATCTGACCTGATGACCTACCTTCATCTATCTGACCAGATGACCTACCTTCATCTATCTGACCAGATGACCTACCTTCATCTATCTGACCAGATGACCTACCTTCATCTATCTGACCAGATGACCTACCTTCATCTATCTGACCTGATGACCTACCTTCATCTATCTGACCAGATGACCTACCTTCATCTATCTGACCAGATGACCTACCTTCATCTATCTGACCAGATGACCTACCTTCATCTATCTGTCCTGGGTCCAAGAAGTGTGAGCCGTTGTCTGAACTCAGCACTAAATACGCCATCCCTGTAGTGGTCGCCATGACATTTGGGATAGAGAACCAGATAAATCCGGCCAGGATAAATCCCCACACACCCTACATGGACAACAAAAAGAATTTAGAGTTTAGGATATTAATTATAGGCATGTTTACGATTTGGCTTGAGCTTACAGTTATGGTTACATCTAAAATTCGTCTCTATTGTGTGTGACGTAGTTCGGTCAACTATGAATCAATTATTAGTGATTAACTGAGGTTTCTATTAATTGCTACGCTTTTAACATTAAACATACCGAGACTTACCCTTTATATAAGGAGCTTTGAGACTAATTTTAAATATTTTTTTTATCTATAAGTAACTGTTTTTATTTTTTTATTTTGGAGTTGTCTTTCCTAGTTGGCTGCTGACCCCTGCTTACGAGGTTCATTTACCCAGGGTTTGAAATTAGGACTGGAGTAACCAATCACACCCTCTCCTGCTCTACCCCCTACCTCCCCTCCACCCACTCCCCCCTGCTTATATTTTCTTATTTTAATTTATTTCAACGATGACGTAATGACAATCCACTGAATTGTGAAAAGTTGTGTACAACCAAAGCCCTAACGACCAAAAAAGCAGACCCTAAGCTCAGACCACGTGACCCACACATGACCCACACGTGACCACATGTGACCCCTACGTGACCCACAAGTGACCCCTACGTGACCCACACGTGACCCACAAGTGACCTACACACGTGACCCACACGTGACCAACACGTGACCCACACATGTGACCCACCCACATGACCCACATACATGACCCACACACGTGACCCACCTGCACTGGTTTGGCGGCAATTCTGCTCTGCCAGGACGCCTGGTCACAATACGTCACAGCAGACGAGACGAAGATCTCAATGATGCCGTACATGAAGGCACCCCAGGACCTGAACGTCAGGAAACTAAACCAAACAGAAATATTAATATGGTAACAATAACAGGAAACTAAACCAAAACAGAATTATAAATTTGGTCACTACACCAGGAAGCTAAACCAAACAGAAATATAAATTTGGCATTCTGTTTACTACAGTTGGACGCTAAACCAAAATATAAATATAAATTTGGCTTACTGTTCACAATAAAAGGAAGCTAAACCAAACAGAAATATAAATTCTGTTCACTACAGTAGGACGCTAAACCAAACAGAAATAAGCATGAATTCAACATTCTGTTCAATAGAACAGAAAACAGGCACAAAAACTATTTAATATACATTTACATTTGTAATTATATAAGTAAATAAAAAATATAGGTAATTTCAATCTAAGATTAATTATTTTTCAAAAGCCTCAACAGAAAGTTTTTAACATAAACGTTACAAGAATTAATCAACTTCCATGTAGGCATTTCGCTAAAATTATAAACATTGATTTTTTGACGTATTTTTTATCATGGCCATTAAATATAAGGATTTTTTTTTAAGTTAAAAAAATGTCAAACACCATATTGCTTGAAGCTGATTCATAAGCTAAAAGACCTGCGTGGTTATTGCCCCCTCTTCCCCCTCTCCCCCTTCCCAGCCCCCCCCCCCCCCCCTTAATCTCGCACAAGCATAAACCTAATAGAAATTTTAAACTATTTTTTTGTATCTAAGCATCCAGGACTAGCTAGCATGGTTTGATCAACATGCAGCTATAGCTAGTATAGCTAAAAAATATGCAAAACTATGCATGGCTACTTAAATAAAATAGCTAAATAAACATTCAACACTAACTGACTTTCTCATTTATATTTGGATTAATTTGTCAACAACATTCAAAGAAAAGCCGAATAAAAGTTATTCTCCCGAATCAGTGATGAGTCTTATAGCCGAATTCCATGTTCACCTACATCACAGGTCTACCTAATTTATTTCATCAAAGCGTGCAAGGCGATGTTAATAAAAACACGGAATACATGAGCACCTCTAGGAACGGTGCGGGATGGTGTAGTATTTATGTGGAATGAGTGTGGCAATATGTAGAGTGATTGTCGTACGTTTGGGATTGATGTGTGTTATGTTTGGATGAAAGTGGAGGGGGAGGGGGCTAACGTAGAGGTAAATGCAACTGTATGTTTATGGGGGATGTAAGTTTTATTGTACGTTGGAGAAATTTATAGCTGTAGGTGCTACGGGTTGGAATGTCAACGTATGTATCCATAAATATATGTAAACGTATGTACCGATTTCAAACCATAGCGACGCAGAAGTTCCACATATATAATTCACGTACAAGATGCCATCAAACTAAAACCTTCCGTGCAGGATATCTTGAAACCTGCGCGTGCCACCCTACCTTAAGCCCCCATAACCCTTCCCCACCCCATTATGACCACCCTACCTTAAACCCTTATCCCCCACCCCACTATAGCCACTACCTAAAATCCCTCATCCCCCACCCCACAACAATCACCATACCTAAAACCCTTCTACCCCGAACCCCCACCTTACTATGACAACTCTACCTTAAACCCGCACCCCCACCACCCCACCATGACCACCCTACCTAAAACCCTCACCCCCACCCCACTATGACCCCCACCCCCATGACAACGTTACCTAAAACCCTCACCCCCCACCCCACTATGACCCCCACCACCATGAAAACCCTACCATAAAACCTTATACCCCACCCCCCTCCCACCACTATGACCACCCTACCTTAACCCCCCCCCCCCCACAATCACCTCCCCTCATGACCAACCTACCTGTTATTAGCATTGTCGTTCGGCCCGTGGATGCATGTTATCGACTGGAACATCTTCTCCGTATTTCCAATCGTCCCGAACTCCGAGTCTTTGTTGTGTAGGATCTTGACGACGAAGACGATGAAGAGGATGAAGACGAGGCAGGCGTTGAAGTAGGAGACGTAGAAGGTCGTGCCCAGCCCACCAATCAGTGAATAGGACCCGAATAAGGCCGCCATTATGAGGACCACAAACTCATCTGATGCGTCTTTGGTTAACGACTGGAAATATAGTTTTAAATTAAATACAACTTCAACATTATAATAATTTATTTAAATAAGATAAAGCTTGAATTTTCTAATAATTTACTCAAATTTGGCAGAACATAAACGGTCTATTAATTTACATAAATTCGATAGAACTTCAACATTCTAATAATTTATTTAAATTCGATAGAACTTCAACATTCTAATAATTTATTTAAATTCGATAGAACTTCAACATTCTAATAATTTATTTAAATTAGATAGAACTTCAACAATCTTATAATTTATTTAAATTAGATAGAGCTTCAACATTCTAATAAGTTACTCAAGTTTGATGGACTTATTATTTTAAAAAAATTACTTAAATTAGAACTTCAACATTCTAATCATTTAATTAATTTAGATGCAGCTTCAACATTCTAATAAAGTAATTACAACTAGATGGTCATTAAATTTTGTGACAAATTATTTAAATAATATGTACCGAAAACATTATTAAAGGTTTTAAAACTTTAACAGATTTTTAAAAAGAACCGGATTATTACTTGAAATTTAAAAGACGAAACGTTGAGCAAAATATAAAGTTAAAATAAAAATTATTTAAAAAAAAAAGATTAAAATTAAGGAAATAAATTAATATCAGCAAGTTTCATTACCCAATTAATTCAAACATTTATTATACCATAAGTATTTGAAACAAAATACAAGCTAACAAGAGTTATTAATAGGATTTTTTTAATGAAAAAAAAATACGGTTTTAAAAACGAATTATAAGAGGTAGTTTGTATTTTCCCACTATTTAGCCAACTCAGTCATTGACCGACTTGTAAATTTTAAAAAACATGTTGGGTAACACGTTTTGAGGTTAAAACATCAACAGACTATATGGCTAAAACATCAACAGACTATGTGGCTAAAACATCAACAGGCTATGTGGCTAAAACATCAACAGGCTATGTGGCTAAAACATCAACAGGCTATGTGGCTAAAACATCAACAGGCTATGTGGCTAAAACATCAACAGGCTATGTGGCTAAAACATCAACAGGCTATGTGGCTAAAACATCAACAGGCTATGTGGCTAAAACATCAACAGGCTATGTGGCTAAAACATCAACAGGCTATGTGGCTAAAACAACAGGCTATGTGGCTAAAACATCAACAGGCTATGTGGCTAAAACATCAACAGGCTATGTGGCTAAAACATCAACAGGCTATGTGACTAAAACAACAGGCTATGTGGCTAAAACATCAACAGGCTATGTGGCTAAAACACCATTTAACCGTCTGTGCTTTAGACAAGGCTCAGCGAAGTGGATGAGTAATTGTGTGGAGGGATTTGGGAGGGAACTAACTGGGGTGAGGCAGGGAGGGTGGGGGAAGGGTGTCGGGTAAGGGAGGAGGGGGTAGGCGGGAGGGGGTGGGGATGGGTGTCGAGTAAGGGAGAGAGGGTGGGGATGGGTGTCGAGTAAGGGAGGAGGGGGTGGGCGAGAGGGGGTGGGGATGGGTGTCGGGTAAGGGAGGGAGGGTGGGGGATGGGTGTCAAGTAAGGGAGGCGGGGGTGGGCGGGAGAGGGTGGGGGATGGGTGTCGAACTTGGCGCAATATCCTGCGGCAGTACAACAATCTCAACAAATCTTGGGGCGACCTAAGTCATCTTCATTAGCCTAGTTTGAACTGGTTCCTTGAAGGTCAGGGACACTGTGCTACGCCATGTTTGTACCACGCACAAACACACGCACACACACGCACACACACACACACACTGTCTGCGCTTGAAGTTTACCAGTCGATAGTTAACAAAGACGCAAGGCTTAGTAAAATAGATTTTCTACACTACGAGACACAGCTACTTTGGTAAAAATAGATTTTTTACAATACCAAACACAGCTACTTTGGTAAAAATATATTTTATTACAATACTAAACACAACTAATTTAGTAAATTGGTTTTCTACAATAACAAACAAAATTACGTTAGTAACGTAGTTTTTTTTTAAATATACCAAATGCTACCACTTTAGTAAAATAGTTTTTGTACACTATCAACCACAATTACTTTTGTAAAATAGATTTCTGTAAAACCAAACACAATCAGCCTTGTGAAATAGATTTTCTACACCAGAGAGTGAAATAGCTAAGTACACTCCCAAATAAATAATTTAGTAAAGTAGATAATCCTCACTACCAAACACTTATAACTTAGTGAACTAGATTTTCTGTACCCTTAAACCCAAAATTTGTTAGTAAATTAGTTTGTTTGCATTTCAATACCCAGACAGTTTGGTCCAGTAGATTTCTTGACAAATGTTGATCAAAAAAGCTTAGCAAAATAGATGTTTGTTTTTCTGAACCCCAAAACATCTTTGTAAAATACATTTTCTGTGTCAGGTTTATTAGAAACAATTACACATAATTATGTCGAGTAAAATAATGGGCAATTCTGTTTTGTCAGTCTACTTATCCAATCAATTAGAGAAAGCAGACATTTTTCGAACATCAAAATTAATATACACGAATGCAGTATTATATAACATTACTAAATACTACCCTACCCAACATGGTGAACTACCCCCCCCCCCCCCATACACACTCACCCTAAGGTAATTCAGTGTTTTTTATTACTTGCACCCCCCCCCCCCCCCCCTCCCACAAAAACACTCACCCTAAGGGTAATTCAGTGTTATTTATTACTTGCACCCCCCCCCTCAAAAAATAAAAAAATAACGCTATTGCGCTGCCTTGTTACCTGAATGGTCGCCTTGCCCGCCAACAAAACTCCAATTGTAATGACGAGATTGGTCAAGATGGCGAAGAAGCAAAACACGGTGTGTGTTCTTTTGCCGAATCTTGCTTTGATGATCTGTGGATATTTATATTTTATTAACGTTTTTTTAATTACATGAAGTTTGTATTTTTATATCACACACATTTTGTATTTTAAATGGTATAATGATTGTATTAAATGGCACAAAGCTTGAATTTTTTAAAATGGCATAACTTTTTTTTTATTACATGAACTTTTATTTTTATATCTTACACATGTTGTATTCTAAATGGTACAATTATTGCATCAAATAGCACTAAGTTTGTATTTTTTAATGGTAAAATGTTATTCTTTAAAAAAAAAACCGGCAACCTTTGTTTTTTTGAACGGCACTAAGTTTGTATTTTTTAATGGCACAAAGTTTATATTTTTGATTAGCAAAATGTTATTTATTTTTTAAAAACAACGGCAAACCTTTTTATATTTAAAGGGCAAAAAGTTTGTATTTAAAAAAAATAATTGCAAAATGTTTATGACTTTGGTGTTGTATAAATGTTTACATGACTATGAAATTAATGTGTGTTTTCAGATCTGATGTGATGATGGGTTACGGGTGTAATGGTGGTTTAGGGTTTAATTAGCGACCTTGACACGATCTGTAATGGAGAATGGGGTCAGTGACTGCTTGGCATAACGCACAACTGATGACAGTGATTAGTTATCAGTCACTCTCTCTCTCACTGTTGAGCTTAATAAGTCACTCAACGCCAAAAGTAATGAGTCACTGGATGATTGTCAGGAGTCACTGACTAGAGGAGTCAAAGAGTCACTAGTTATCCTCACTAGGGTAAAATCAATAGTCAATAGTTTACAGTAAAAAAGTCACCGAACGTCGGTCAATGCGTCATTTGTACCAAGGAGTCACCCGCGTCAAAGAGTCATTAACGAAGATTTAGTCCCAAACAAGAAAAGCTGATTTATCGATGCTTTAAATCAATCGATACGCCAGACACTTATGAGTGATTTGTATCGATACCCTGTCATTACCAAACATAGACCGGCGTTGTCTGACTAAATACCGCCAGTTTCACCATTAAATTACGCAGTACGAATCACACTGTTGACAACATTAAATGAAATTATCGACTACTTACATTAGCAAATTACCTGTTCTGATGACACGATTATTATTTTTTTTTGGCATAAGTATTTGGTTAATATTTAGTGCTTATTTTTTTATTGGTTTGCGGTTAGCCTCTCTTGGTCCTTTTGGTTATTTGGCTGCGTTTAGCAATTTCTGTTTCTACCAGGCACCTATGCTTGAGATTCTAGTACTAGTGCCCACCTCCCTCCCCTCAACCCTCTGGACCACGTTCTCAATACTTCCACACCGCACAAAATAGACTAAATGAATATGATTTGTACAGAATTATTTGAGCTGTGTTCGAATCCGCCCCGATCTGATGAGTGTCTGGCTATAACCAGTGTAAACAAGGACAGCCGGACACTGTTCGCAACTCACTATCTCTAAAAAAGCCGTTATTGTCTGCACCATAAGCCTTCTTGTCTGCAATGGAGCCTTTTTCTTAGTGTCACTGTTTTATTACCCTTACCCTAATTTGGTACACAAGATACCGGAGGATGTACCATATCCTTAGCCCGCCCTTGGTCTTCATTCCCAACACACACACACACACACACATATATATCTATATATATATATATATATATACACACACACACGCATGCACACACATACAAATACACACTCGTGCACACACACGCAAACACATAAACACACGTACAAACATACACAAACAAACACACGCACAACGATAAAACATCTACCTCCAAATGTGTACTAACCAACAAAACCCCCCCAACCCTCCGTAAGAAAGGCTCCTCTATGTTGGAGTTGTTAAAATCACAGGAACTACGGGCTGAGGACCAACAAAACCCCCCCAACCCTCCGTAAGAAAGGCTCCTCAATGTTGGAGTTGTTAAAATCACAGGAACTACGGGCTGAGGACCAACAAAGCCCCTCTACTGGAAGTGTCTAGCCCGGGGCTGGAGTAATTATCCACACAGATTCCTCCCCGGGCTTTTAGACTTTAAGGAAAATTGCCAGCATAAAAAAATCATCGATCCTTATTTACAGGCCTGCGTCGTTTGTCGTGAAAATTAATTTTCGCGTTTTCAATTTAATATTAATTTTGTAGCAATTTCGGTTTAAGTTTTTAAAGATATATTTTTAAATTCAGCAAGAGTGGTCACCGTGGTTAGTTAACTAAATCAGTGAATAGTAAAACTTTTCTGAAGCTATGGCTAAAGTTGGCACAGCTCAATGTTCTGTAGACCTAGCTAAACCCGAAATAGCGTTAATAAATCTTAGTGTCCATTAAAGTTAGCTGAAGATAGGGTTATCGATAAGAAATCCTAGTGTCCATTAGGCTTAGCTGAAGCTAGGTTTTGAAGCTTTGCCGTTTGTCATGAAAATTAATTTCCGCGATTTCAATTAAATGTTAATTTTTTAGCAACTCCAGTTTTAAGTTTTTAAGTTTAAGTATTAAATTCAACAAGAGTGGTCACGATGTTTATTTAACTAACTCAACGAATAGTGAACTTTTATGAAGCTATGGATAGAGTTGGAACATATCAATGTTATGTAGACTTTGCTGAAGCAAGGGTTAACGTTTAGAAATCTTAGTGTCCATTAGACTTAGCTGAAGCTAGGATTAGCGTTAAGAAATCTTAGTGTTCACTATAGTTAGCTAACGCTAGTGTTAGCGTTAAGGTATCTCAGTGTCAATTAGACTTAGCTGAAGCTAAGGTTAGCGTTGACGAATGGATAGTGTTAGCAAATCTCCACTAGACTCAAGTCAGGGAAACACACGCGTCGTGTCCCTCAACTGTTCACAATCTCCTTTAACGTAGAGCCAATAGTAACAAAACCTTGAATCCATCAACCATATAATGTATGTGTATGAGTCAAATGTACCTGTATGTGGCGAATCAAATATACCCGTATGTGGCGAGTCTAATGTACCCGTATGTGGCGAGTTTAATGTATCCGTATGTGGCGAGTCAAATGTACCCGTATGTGGCGAGTCCAATATACCCGTATGTGTCAATGTACCCGTATGTGGCGAGTCAAATGTACCCGTATGTGGCGAGTCAAATGTACCCGTATGTGGCGAGTCTAATGTACCCGTATGTGGCGAGTTTAATGTATCCGTATGTGGCGAGTCTAATGTACCCGTATGTGGCGAGTCTAATGTACCCGTATGTGACGAGTCAAATGTACCCGTATGTGGCGAGTCTAATGTACCCGTATGTGGCGAGTCTAATGTATCCGTATGTGGCGAGTCAAATGTACCCGTATGTGGCGAGTCCAATATACCCGTATGTGTCAATGTACCCGTATGTGGCGAGTCAAATGTACCCGTATGTGGCGAGTCAAATGTACCCGTATGTGGCGAGTCTAATGTACCCGTATGTGACGAGTCTAATGTACCCGTATGTGGCGAGTCGAATGTACCCGTATGTGGCGAGTCGAATGTACCCGTATGTGGCGAGTCTAATGTACCCGTATGTGGCGAGTCAAATGTACCCGTATATGGCGAGTCTAATGTACACGTATGTGGCGAGTCTAATGTACCCGTATGTGGCGAGTCTAATGTACCCGTATGTGGCGAGTCTAAAGTGCCCGTATGTGGCGAGTCCAATATACCCGTAAGCGCTAGTGCTAAAATAAAGTTGCTTTAAATAGTGTTTCATCGAATAGGAAGTTGTATCAAATTCTTCTCACCTTAAAACCCCTCTCCCATGCCCCCCTCCCCCTACCACCAATTATTCCACTCCTCGCAAACATGGGAAATAGATGCAGCCATCGCAAGTTGGTGGAGTTCATGTTACCAAGTCAAGGACCCGGAGAGTTAACGTCCCTGAATGTCAATCAATACAATCTTCACTCAAACAATGCATGACGTCACCGTGAAAGTTAACGGCGATTAGGTTTTGGATTACCCCAACCACTCGTCCGTGTCCCTGGTGTACAGTTTTTAAGTACACGTGTACACTTGTGGACGTTTGTACACAAGCTGTTTACACAACGCTGGGTTCTGGTTTGATGAAAAATACAATTACCCCAATATAAATGGTGGCGTAAGTAGGTCGTGTGTCAACCGGTGCTGTAGCGTATGGTGGATGGTGTTGTGCGGTGCTCGGTGCTGTATTTAACGATTTTCTTTTAAAATTAGCCTTGGTGTTACCAACTAAATGATGCCCCATCGTCGCACACCATACTTTTTGAAGCCACCGTTAATGCCCCAAGACCTTTTTTATGTTTACTTTGACCAAAAACAATAACATACTGATCTGTTTCCAGGTTTTCTACATTACATGTAAGCAGTGGAGTCACTAAAGTAAAGTTTTCTTTAAAAATCAAAAGGTCTATGGGGCAGGTGAGCTAGAGTCCACCTGTTTCTGTGACCTAGGGACTGTTCTTTTTTCAGGTTTTCCTACATTACATGTACGTAATGGCGTCACTTCTTCTTCGTTCTTCATTTTAGTGTTGGAAGGGATTACGCCAAACACAATTAAGTATACGTGTCAACCTATTATGCACCATATAGACCATTGACTCCGATTTCAGCCTGCTTTTCTTTTTGGATTTGCTTCCATAGCCTTTGTCCAACCAAGAACAAACTACAAGGCAGCAAGTGTTTTATTTTGGAGTTGTCTACTAGATGAGATGCTGTCCCTAGCTAACGTCAGTAGGTTGGGTGGTATTTGGTTATGTTAGCACCCTGTACCAGTGGCGTAGCTAGGGGAGGGTGATAACACACATCTTAGACACATTCCCCTATCTTGCGATGTGATGTCTGTCATTCCAGAACTCACCTAACCCCGCCCCCCACCAGACAACTCACCTAACCCCGCCCTCCACCAGACAACTCACCTAACCCCACCCCCCACCAGACAACTCACCTAACCCCGCCCTCTACCTGACAACTCACCTAAACCCGCCCACCACCAGACAACTCACCTAACCCCGCCCTCCACCAGACAACTCACCTAACCCCGCCCTCTACCTGACAACTCACCTAAACCCGCCCACCACCAGACAACTCACCTAACCCCGCCCACCACCAGACAACTCACCTAACCCCGCCCACCACCAGACAACTCACCTAACCCCGCCCACCACCAGACAACTCACCTAACCCCACCCCCCACCAGACAACTCACCTAACCCCGCCCTCTACCTGACAACTCACCTAACCCCGCCCTCCACCTGACAACTCACCTAACCCCGCCCACCACCAGACAACTCACCTGACCCCACCCACCACCAGACAACTCACCTAACCCCGCCCTTCACCTGACAACTCACCTAACCCCGCCCTCCACCTGACAACTCACCTAACCCCGCCCTCCACCTGACAACTCACCTGCGACCGCCCTCCACCTGACAACTCACCTAACCCCGCCCTCCACCAGACAACTCACCTGACACCGCCCTCCACCTGACAACTCACCTAACCCTACCCTCTACCTGACAACTCACCTAACCCCGCCCACCACCAGACAACTCACCTAACCCCGCCCTCCACCTGACAACTCACCTAACCCCGCCCTCCACCAGACAACTCACCTAACCCCGCCCACCACCTGACAACTCACCTAACCCCGCCCACCACCTGACAACTCACCTAACCCTACCCTCCACCTGACAACTCACCTAACCCGCCCACCACCTGACAACTCACCTAACCCCCGCCCTCCACCAGACAACTCACCTACCCCCGCCCTCCACCTGACAACTCACCTAACCCCGCCCACCACCAAACTCACCTGGAGATACGTTTTAGCACCTGGGGCCTTAGTCTTGAACTGCACGGAAAGGATGGGAAACACAAAGATGTTGAACATGATCCCCACAGCGTACCAGAACGGGCCTGCGATGCCATTCTGGAAAAAAAAATTTTGCTCAGTTTAATTTTTCATTCTTGGGAAGATTACAGCTGTTACGCTATGTTATTGTTAAAAATCATTACGTCCCTTGAATTGTGTATATTGTAGTTAAGTCCCTTGTATACTCATTGTTTACCGTGTTGTGGATGTATAGCGGATGTGTACCTGTGAGGAAGTTAACTAGAGATAGAGCCAGAGACAAGTCTTATCGTCTAAGCTGTCTACAATAATAAAATACCAAGGTTAGAGCCGGGTCGATTTAGTGACGGCTATTAGGGGCAGATAATTTAGTTTTTGAAACTAAGGGGAGGTAACTAGTTCTGCATTGTCGCCTGTAAACTATTGTCACGGACGGCTGCTTTAACCAGGGGAGGGGGGAATCGGACAATGAGGATTATTGTCCTTCACAAGCTACTGATAGTGTTTTAAATGTAAAGCAAAATATTTTCAGTGGCAGCATTGGTACTGTCGAATTCACAAATTATGAATTACTGAAAAGTAGAAAGTAAAACAACTAAATAGCGGTGTGTGCTATGCGCGGGACGGCTTAGCTTGTATACGATAATCCCAGTCCGACATCCGGGAAATGTCGATACTAAAAGGAACATCCCCGGCGGGATTCGAACCCGCGACCTCTGGATTAGAAGTCCAGCGCGCTATCCCCTGCGCTACGGGGACTTACGAATTCCGTGTTTGGACAGATTATTTATTTACTTGGCACATAGCTTTCAACAAAGCACATAACATGGAGTTTATACTACCTACATTTTATTAACACTGTAATTGTATACTTTCTCATTCCTGCGTATGAGAAGTTTTCTTACACTGATTTATTTACCTCAATATTTCTTTTTTCCAAGTAATTAGAACGTCTTATTTGCTCGAAGCCAATGTAGTCTATATTTCGCAAACTACAGTATGTTAACTTTAAAACACAAAAAATTGTATTCGCTACAAACTACTTGAGCGTTGTAAGCACAATTTCTGGAGAAACAAAATTAGCTATATACCAAAGACAAGACAACCCTGTTATGCGATTCGTTATGTCGACAACTATTGCTAAACAAGGGTATATTAATATGCCCTTAATTTGTTTAGGGTTTCTGAGTTTCCATAAATTACCTTAAAGTTTGTCAACACACTTCTATAACTTTCCGATCTAAACACAAATAATTTTGAAAATAAACTGTGACATTAATATCAGTTGTCATTGATAAATAAATAGGCGCATGTGACTATTTTTATTTATTCATATGAAAATTGATGTTATTCATTAATGTAAAAGTTGCTATTATTTAATGATTTAAAGCAGCAATTAACTATTGTTCTTCAGAATAATACCACCTAATTGGGAAAATAAGCCATGAAATAATTTTACTAAAACAGCTCGAAATGAGCATAGTTGAAGTCTAAAAGTTATCAGGAATATTTTCTTTGTCTCGGCTATACACGGGCCTGTTGCTAGTATTTTAATAAAGTTCGGAGTTCACTTTGTAGAACCTGTTAAGAAGCCGCGGCTGATTCAATCTGCATGTCGGGTCCCTTTGAACTCTAGTCCACACACGACACGACGTGTTGAGGTAAATATTGATAGGCAGCAGATCAATAAAAGGTCAAATCGATCGCGTCGTACTAAAAAGGCAAAGGTTAGGAAAAAAAAATTGAGATTCTTTTTTTTTTTTACATTGAAATTGTACGCCGAAAAAGTAACATTATCCCGGCATACAATAGTAAGACGATGGGCTAGTTTGGCTGAATTTAAATATACATATATACTTTATGTCAACTATGCACTTGTTTGTTAATTTACTTAAGGGAGTGCTCTAAGTTCAAATGTGAAAGGGTTAAAAATTGGTTCCTGCGGTCCATGGGGCAAGCGAAGTAGAGTTCACTTTGGCATATAAAGAGATGGTGTGGTCAGCACTATTTCCATCCTCCTTACTTTCTCTAACGTGAGTAAGGTACCCATCAGAGCTGAGTGGACTCATGGTCGTTCTACTGTCTTGTACCCTGATTCGAACTCGAGGCTTTCGGGTTAGCATTCTAGCGCTTGTAAAAATGTTGCAAACAGAATTCTTTCCGACTGAAAGAAGAAAAGACTCAGAAGTCAAATGAAAAAAAAAAAATTCTAAGGAAAATAATCACAAGCTTTGCAGTTTAATATTGTCTTGTTATCTTCACATTTAAGAGCCAAACTTTTCCGTTGAGATTTGTCTTTTGTCACTGTTTTTTCCTCTAACGATTTTCTGTTTCTTCTCACTTAGCGTTTTCCTTTTTTTCCGGTGTAGTTTTTATGTAAATTTTGTTAGTAACATTTTCCTAAGTTGTTTTTTTTTTGCTGTAATTACTCCCATGTAACTTTTTCTAGTTACTTTTCTCTGTGACTTTTTTTCTGCGACTTTTTCAGATGTTTTCTTACTGTAAATTTTTCCTAAGACGTTTTTCGATCATGATCTACACATGCCCAAAACAAATTGCATATACAAGCAACTTCGTCCAACGACATACATCTACGTCCCATTACATACACTTACGTCACACTACATACACTTACGTCACACTACATACACTTACGTCACACTACATACACCTACGTCACACTACATACACCTACGTCACACTACATACACCTACGTCACACTACATACACTTACGTCACACTACATACACTTACGTCACACTACATACACTTACGTCACACTACATACACTTACGTCACACTACATACACTTACGTCACACTACATACACCTACGTCACACTACATACACCTACGTCACACTACATACACTTACGTCACACTACATACACTTACGTCACACTACATACACTTACGTCACACTACATACACCTACGTCACACTACATACACCTACGTCACACTACATACACTTACGTCACACTACATACACTTACGTCACACTACATACACTTACGTCACACTACATACACTTACGTCACACTACATACACTTACGTCACACTACATACACCTACGTCACACTACATACACCTACGTCACACTACATACACCTACGTCACACTACATACACTTACGTCACACTACATACACTTACGTCACACTACATACACTTACGTCACACTACATACACTTACGTCACACTACATACACCTACGTCACACTACATACACCTACGTCACACTACATACACTTACGTCACACTACATACACTTACGTCACACTACATACACCTACGTCCCATTACATACACCTACGTCACATACATACACCTACGTCACATACATACACTTACGTCACACTACATACACCTACGTCACACTACATACACCTACGTCACACTACATACATCTACGTCCCATTACATACACTTACGTCACACTACATACACCTACGTCACACTACATACACTTACGTCACACTACATACACCTACGTCACACTACATACATCTACGTCCCATTACATACACTTACGTCACACTACATACACCTACGTCACACTACATACACCTACGTCACACTACATACACCTACGTCACACTACATACACCTACGTCACACTACATACACCTACGTCACACTACATACACCTACGTCACACTACATACTACATATTTGACCAAGTCTTCAAGTGGAAGTGGACCAGAGATTCACAAACATAACAAGCAGTCATTAGTTTGCGCATCGTTTACTATCTGTTTAATCGTATAATCCATCCAATAATCCATGGATATTGATCGGATTTAATAGCCCGCATGAAGTTAATTATATCGTGGCTTAAATTTATCCACCCAAATAAAATAATCTGATTTTGCTTGAATGCAATCATACGTGACCATTGCGGATGTTGGCTGTGTTCATCGAGTAGCCGCGTCTAGCTATAGAAACATAGGTCCCCGTAGCGCAGGGGATAGCGCGCTGGACTTCTAATCCAGAGGTCGCGGGTTCGAATCCCGCCGGGGATGTTAATTTTTTTTTTTAAATGCTCAAAATCACGATTACTTTATATCATCTCTTCGAATGTATAATTTTCTTGTCAAACCTTTATAAAATAAATATGTATAAATCTTTACTTAAATAACTAGTCGAAAAATTGCAGTATGTCAGATTCTGACCACATTGTACAGTTATAGACCACAGATCAATAGAAACGTCATGTTCAACCTATTGACGTCTTTTGTCTTATTGATTGAAAAACACGGCCATCATGTCCGAAGTGTTGAGGAAACAGTGATCAAAACCTTACGGGGGACCCCAGTAATTAATAATCAGGTCCGATCTGTAAAAGCCGAGTCTTCTCTCATCTGTCCGCCATCTTGTCACGTGGTCCAACCGAAATGAAGGCCATCAAACCGAGCAAGAGGCAATCAAAGGCTTGTTTCAACCAATCATGTGGCCAGATACACCCAGCCAGGCGCCTTTATTAACCGGGGCCATGAAAGCTAGGGCCCTAGAACTGCGGCAATATGGCTGTCTTCATTCGGAGGAATTAAAGACCGGTCGTCGGTAGATGTGACGGCCGGCTATCAGCCGGCTGTGTGCCGGACCGTATTAAAGAACCGGTTAGAATATCGGGTTGTGTGTGGGTTCATATTAAGGAACCGGTTAGAATATCGGGTTGTGTGTGTCACCAAAGAGCCGGTTAAAACTTCGAGTAGTGTCGGACCACATAAAAGAACCGGTTAGAATATCGGGTTGTGTGTGGGTCCATATTAAAGAACCGGTTAGAATTTCGGGTTGTGTGTGTCACCAAAGAGCCGGTTAAAACATCGGGTAGTGTCGGACCACATAAAAGAACCGGTTAGAATATCGGGTTGTGTGTGGGTCCATATTAAAGAACCGGTTAGAATTTCGGGTTGTGTGTGTCACCAAAGAGCCGGTTAAAACATCGGGTAGTGTCGGACCACATAAAAGAACCGGTTAAATATCCGGCTGTGTGGGTACGTACTGTTATCTAGATGTGTGAGGGAATGAGTAGACACACGAACACACAAAAACTCCGCATAGATTGTCTGTTTGCTACTGCTCCTTTAGTCTTACCACTAGTTCCCATCGCTGCTTGCACAACATTCGCTTCTCTAGATGGACACACTAATCATACACTGACCATAACCCTAACCTACTCTTATTGATTCAATCGCCCAAACATCAACCTTTAGAGTTTATGTATCCTTACCCTAATGACAAGAATACGCGAACCATTTTAACTTTTTAAATAAAATCAGTGTGTAAGAGAGTCCCCGTAGCGCAGGGGATAGCGCGCTGGACTTCTAATCCAGAGGTCGCGGGTTCGAATCCCGCCGGGGATGATATTTTTAAATTAAAAATTAATAGAGAATAATTTGTTGTTGGCATGTTTGTTTTTGTTGTTATTCTTAAATCATATGAAGGCAAAAGCGCAGATGAATCGCTCTTTCAAAGTTCCGCTAAAATAAATGAAAGTTAGTTAAAGGTGGTTCACTACTTTAGTACCAGTTCACAATGTATACACGATGCAACTAATTTTAACAAGTAAGTTTCTATTTCTACATCTACGCCGACAGAATGACGTCACCTCATATATTGCTCTCAATGTGTTTCTTGCCAGAAATTGAACATCCGAACCTAGTTGACCAACTGCTAGATGACCAACTAGACAACATCGGCTGCAAGATGACCAACTAGACATCAGCTGCTAGATGACCAACTAGACAACATCAGCTACTAGATGACCAAATAGACAACATCAGCTGCTAGATGACCAATTAGACAACATCAGCTACTAGTGACCCACCAAACACTTGGTACACCAGTCGATTCGAGATGTCTTTGCTGATTTGTGTGGCAGGGGACAAAAATACAGAGAAAAGGGGGATAACTGTCAGATTAGTGTCACCACAAGTACCAAATAGAAAGGTGTGACTTCAAACGCCTTTCTTCAAGATGATTCCTCTTAACGTTTATCAAACTACATTTATAATTGTTACGTTTAGAAAAAAAATACATTTAATACATAAATCATGTTGGAAAATTTTTAAAGCATGTAAGTTTAAATCAACAAACACCAACAAATCTCAAACCGCAAGTAAAACATGTAAACCTCGACATTACATCAATCTTGGTTAACTGCCACAGATATTTGCCCACAATTTTTATTTGCACACCTTATTTTAGTCCAATTCAAAAAAAAAAAAAAAAAAAAAAAAAAAAAAAAAAAAATTTTTAGTCTAGTTCATATGCCGTTTTATTTTCTCCATTTAATTACTATATAGATCTATACAATTGATGTTCATGTCTTTGAAGCTGTGTAAAACTACCAAATAAATTAATATTACTATTTTAAATGTTTAAAATAAATAAATAAATTTAAAAAAAAAAACTGGGAGGATAGCTATAGATATAGATGTTTGAAAGGGAAGAATGTTTAATTTGATGTGTCTTATTGTAATCAACATAACTTTTCCGGTTGCTTAAAATTTGTATCATTTTAATTCTCTTTAACCCCAAATTTATTTCAGCTCTACTTAAAAGCCCAAACCTCCCTCAACCTACCACCCCGATAGAAAAAAAAAACATCCCTTAAAATTCAAGTAAATATTCAAGCAATATAAACAGAAAGAGAGCTGATTGGCAGAAGTGGTTACATGTCTGACTTGATGCATGGAAGGCGAGGCGATTTGGTGCCGTGTGGAATGGTAGGTTCGGATCCGGTTGGGTTCTGTCTGTTCTGTCTTTACTTGGACTCTGTACCTTTGTCTACCCTTGGCGTTGAAATATCACTTAATGGTGTCGACCCCCCCCCCCCCCCCAGAGATGTAGTGACCCTTCCGGGGGACAAACTTTCAAATTTTCGATTTGCACCCCCCCCCCCCTTTAAACTTTCGATTTGCACCCCTCCCTTCTCTATATATTTTGCTATTTTTTGCCTTGGTGTCACCCCCCTAAATGGTGTCACCCGGTGCGGCCCCCCCCCCTCGCTACGCCTCTGCTTCTCATCAGGATGACTCCGCCTCTCTTAAAAAGTAACATGATCCACTACAACTGAAAAAATATCATGTTACATAACTTCTCCTAAACGGCAGATAGAATTCCCCTCCTATTATTATTTCAGGACTGATCTACTTGTCCTAAAATAGGATAGATCCACGACTTCTTAAATGACGTCAATGTCCAACATCTTGACCACCTTGATGTAATTAATAACCTATTCTTCATTAACTTTTAAAATGACATCAGTGTCCGACATCTTGACCTCAATGACGTCATCAATAACCCATTCCTCCACCTATTCTTAAATGACATCAAAGTCCGACATCTTGACCACAATGACGTCATTAATAACCCATTCCTCCACCACTTCCACCAAATTTAGCCCCCCACCCCCTAGTGACACGATTTTGACGTCAGAATCGCCTTAGCACTAGACCTGTTTACGTCACAGCTACGTCTACGACTGCAGCAAGTGCGTCATATCCGGAAGTGGATTGTAATGATTGACGAGAATCAGATGGCAGCTTTCAACGAAGGAGCCACGGCAAAGGTCAGTACTTCAGTAGCTGAGTTACCACAATGGCTGGTTAGTCATTCCGATGTCGATGTAAATACTATAAAATCTTGGCTAGTTTGTATTTTTAAATTAATTTTGTACATATGATACTGTTAATTTTAAAAAAAGAATTAATTATAAGCTAATTTAAACCACAACAACAGGTGCGTTAACCAGCCGCCCTTCCCCCTCCCTCCTATTCTAATTATAATTAAGTGACACAAAAGGGCGACAATTTGCAGGGTTTTAAGGTTTACCTCCCATCGATACATCTTTAAAATTGAAAGTTAGTTTATTCTTCAGACTAACGGTAGAATATTTTTTAAAATTAAAAGTTAGTTTATTCTTCAGACTAAGGGTAGACTATTTTTTTAAATTGAAAGTTAGTTTATTCTTCAGACTAAGGGTAGAATATTTTTAAAATTATTATAATTTCTCTTGTTGATAAATGATTTAGAAATACAAAACAGCACATTTATAAAGTAGTGTCTTTACGCCGTGGCATTCAAAGAATTAAATAAACTATTTTAATGCGGTAAGTCGACAGCTTCCACCATATTATATGCAGGTCTGTGCTTAGCCACAAAATAGAATAATGATGGTGCTTGTAATTTATGTTTACTCTTTTCCACAATTTCTGTATAAATCGTGGTATAAAAGTATACAATTTCTGTTTAAATCGGGGTATATACAATTTCTGTTTAAATCTCGGAATAAAAGTATACATTTTCTGTTTAAATCTCGGTATATAAGTATACATATTCCTTTTAACCTCAGTATATAAGTATACAATTTCTGTTTTAAATTCGTTAATGAAGTATAACATTTTTTGTCTTAATGTTGTTAAAGAAGTACTATAGCAGAAGATGATACATATTATGTAAACACACTTTGAATTACTTACATAATATAATAGTTTTAGACTCGGTATATAAGTATACAATTTCTGTTTTAACCTCGGTATATAAGTATACAATTTCTGTTTTAATCTTGTTACAAGAGTATTATAGCAGAAGATAATACAAATGTGAACACATTGAATTACATAAGATAATAGTTACTTAAAACATACAATCAACCAGTACAGAACAGTTCAATACAATAAATCTATCTAAAATTTAGTACAATCATGAAGATAGGGTGGCATTTGTCAGAACGTATCCTCATCCCCCCCCCCCACACACACATGGCTGAGGATCAACCTCCATTGCTAAATCTGACAAGGATTAACATTGATGTGAACCTTAAATTCTAGAAAAAAAATTGCTGCGTACCCATTAAAGCTGAATGAACTCAAAAATGTCTAAAACCATAATGTCGAAACTCTCTAACTAGCGAACCGATTATACTTTTGGAGCTCACCCTAGGGTCTATTGGTATGACACCCCCCCCTCCCCAAGTCTGAGCCTAAATCTAGAAGCTTCCAAGCCACGTCGAAGCAAGGAATAATTTCAACAGACTAGATAAAAAAATATAATCCAAAAAAATAAAATAGAACAAAGAAACCGAGGCACCGAAAGAACTCTCAAATCCGTTTGAAGCTAAACCCACCCTCACCGACACGTTGACCTAAATTGGAATACTTAATTAATCTTTAGTTTCGGGAAGAAACTCGAGCATATTGTAAATCAAGCTTTTTTAATTTTACCCTCCAGCTATTCTCGGTTAGTGACTAAATAAAATTAGAAAAAATATCGATTTTTTTTCCCTTTCAGAAATACAGTTTCGTTTAACTTAACAAAACGTTGGTTCCAAAATGAGATTAAAAATATTATGGAAACATTATAGGATAGTACTAATTATTACATTTTTGTTCAAATCTACAACGATATTATTTAACATATTTTTTTTTTAAATACGTGTCTTTTTTCTAAGATAGTGTTTGTAAGTGGAAAAAGAAAATAATTCAAATATAAAAAAAAAACATAACTGAAATTATTTAGAGAATGAAAAGAAACCATTCTTTTTAAGTAAAATAAAAATAGACTATAGTTTCTAGTCACATCTATCCAATGTATGGCTAGCTAGCTACATTTCAAAGGCCAAATGGAAAATAAATGTATGGCTAGCTGACTATACATAAAATGGGATTAACAGTATGGCTAGCTGACTACTCTGAAGGGAAAAATACCTGTATGGCTAGCTGCCTTTATATAAAAGAAGCAAATAACTGTATGATAGTTTTGCTGTATCACAAAGCGGACTAGCTGACTCTACCAGTAGTTAACACGGTAACATCAGTAAGCGTGACATAAAATATTCAAAAATAAATATTTAACTAACTTTAACGTTATAGATCTCAAGAAATTACAACAGTAACAATCCTAGTAGCCGATCATTTTTATAAGGCCGACACGACTATTGTCTGACCATTGAACGACTGACCATCAAACTAACCAACTAAAGACTGACCATCAAACGACTAATCAACTAAAGACTGACTAGCGACTGACCACTCTACGACAAATGTTCCCCAACTTTTAACCACCTAACAACTAACCACCGGTTAAACTGTAACCACCTGTTAAGCTGACCACAAAACGACTCATCACCTTACTACCAACCATCTAATTACTAACCACCCAACCACCTAACCAATAACCACCTAACCACCCAACCACATCACCACCTAACCATCTCACCACTAGAGGCGTAGCGATCCTACCCGGCGCCCGGGGACAAACTTTCAATGTGCACCCCCCTCAAACTTTCCATTTGCACCCCCCACCTTAACTTTCCATTCGAAACTGCAGCTGAAATGATATTTTAATTTGTTTTTCCAACCTATGTTGGCGCCCCCTAAGGTTGGCGCCTGGGGACATATGTACCCCCCGCCCCGCCCCCCACTCGCTACGCCTCTGCTCACCAACAAACCACTAACCACCTAACCATCATAACCACCTCACCCCCTAACCATCTAACCACCTAACCATCCTAACCACCTCACCCCCTAACCATCTAACCGCCTAACCATTAACCATCTAACCACCTAGCCATCCTAACCACCTCACCCCCTAACCATCTAACCACCTAACCACCTAACCATTAACCATTAACCACTAACCACTAACCACCTCACCCCCTAACCACCCCACCACCTCACCACCTAACCACCTACAACAACACGTAACTCACCTTAGTCGTGAGGGTGGCGCTGTGTAAAATATCACCTGGCCAGAACAGCTGAGAGGCCACGGTCACAGCGGTCAAGGACATGCTGACGTTGCCCCCGGCGTCGAAGGTCGTGTCAAGGTTATGCTCGTCATGGAACACGTGTTTCCGGATGCTGTTGTGGACGAGGGCGAGGATGATGGAGAACCCCCCAAATCCCAATAGCATCAACAGGGCTGTCTCCTCCTTTGATAGAACAGGCTTTACGCTGAAAGGATAAATGTCACAACTAAAAAAAAAATTTAAAAAAAAAGCTTTACGCTGAAATGATGAATGTCGTATATGAACAACTGACTCATGCTAAAAATAGAAATGTCGTAGGTATAGAACTGGCTTCACGTGACCATATTTTTACAGACGACAGCAAGTTCTTAATTTCGTTACCTCCCCTTAGTTTCAAATTGTTTAAAAACTTTCTTTTCCGTCCCTAATATTCTTCACCAATTCGACCCGGCTCTATGATTGTAAACATTCGGCGTGAATCACAGTTCACCAGACTGGTCGGGTGATTGCGTCTAGCTAGTTATTTCCCTTTCTGGTATTGAATAAAAAAAAATCTATCGAGTGATTTAATTTTGTTATCTCCCCTTAGTTTCAAAACTGCTTCATTTTTTAACGACTAATTGAACATCTAATTAAATTTTTTTAATGGATGGACTAGTGTTATCAACGACACGGGACGTATCGTGAAAGCTTGAACAAAATCGCTGTATTACAAGTATATCAAAATTGAGTTAAAATATTTGCCACACAAACAAACAAACAAACAAACAGACGTTGCAAACTAAATAGAAGCTTGCAAAAAAAAAAAAAAAAAAAAAAAAAAAACTTGCTTAACTCTTTAAAAAATAAAATAAACACTGCAGCTATGAGAATAGAATGTTGCAGCTATAAAATAAAATATGGCTTTACGCAGACATACAACATTTATTAAAGCTATGAGCTAGTTTTAAATTGAAAATATGGAAACTAGAATAACAACATTGGTCTTACGACGAAACATTAATTCTTCAGGCTTTGAAACTTATATCCCACTATGAAAAGAGAATCTCATTTGTCGTGTTGGCTTTACGAAACTAAGTCCAACAATGGTTACTATTCTTTGGCTTTATCGACTAGAGGTCCCCATGAAGTTAACTCCTCTTTTATTCAATCATATGGAGGTGTTTTAAAATAATTATTACCAGATAAAATCTGGATTTTGGAAGTCATTTACCTTCACATGTTTGAATACTAGGGTCGGCCATATGTAACACAAGGCTTAACGTATATAATTTAATAATAAACTGCATTTCGTCTAAATACATATAGTTTATTGGACGGAGAGGTCTAGTGATAGAGGGCTTGACTGCTAGCCCGAAGTTTCGAGTTCGGATCTCTGTTCTGACTAGTGACTGAGTCTACTTAAATCTGATGTATGCCTAAATTATGTTAGGTAAAGTAAAGACAGCTGGTCATAGAGCTGACCACACCATTCATTCATCAAGAAATATGTCAACTCTACTTCATCTACCTAATGGTCTGATTGAAATTTACTTACTTTATACCGAATTTAAATCGTTTTATTGTCTACCATGACAGGTCCCCGTAGCGCAGGGGATAGCGCGCTGGACTTCTAATCCAGAGGTCGCGGGTTCGAATCCCGCCGGGGATGCTTTTTTTTTCCATTACAAGCAAGCGTTTGGTGTTTTTTTTTTAAAGAAAACTAATGAATTGTTAACTTAATTCTTAATTAATTTAGAATTTTTTTTAAATACATTTACTTATTTTCCAGACGGAATCTGTTTTCAATGCGTTGTTCAACCCTACACCATATTATTCTGTACAATCTTTTCCAAAACTATATTATATTTAATGCATTCGTGGTGTGTAGGGTGGGGTAAGTATCTCTGGAGTGATATCTCTAAAAACAAACTTTAACAGGAAATTTCTAAATTTACCAACACTACTATCTACCCCTATACAACCGCATAGTCCCTATTCCTACCGTTGGCCATAACTACTATGTATGAAAATATCCACCCTTGCGATTATCCACCATCCATGAATCCAATAACTATGCTAATGAACAACGGGTCATCAGAAACCAATCAATCTCATTATCACGATTCATCTTAAGCCGATTCCACACAAAAAAAAACTTCTAATTTTATCAACTTAAGCCTCTCTCACCAAAAATAAAAAACTTCTAATTTTTATCATGGCCACTATGTGAGCAATTATTTTTTCTTTTAAATCACGCACTAATATAGAGAAGCTTAACTGCTTGGGGATATTCTAGGCTTAACGTTTAGATCCCGATGGTTCTCAACTTACTTCAGTTAATTTTATATATATATATATATATATATATATATATATATATATATATATATATATATATATATATATATATATATATATATATATATATATATATATATATATATATATATATATATATATATACATGTTTATATAACTCAAATTCTTGAAAACCCTCCCCCTCTATACGAGACAATCCTAGTTACGCGACTGATTAATATGTCATAAATTATCATAGAGTAGGTGTATACTGTATATTGTATATTTATTTGTATATATGTATATGTTTATAATTATAATCTGACAGTAATCAGTGAGATAGAAATATAGATAGTTAGACTAGAAAATTAAAACTAAAATCAGTATTAGATTAAACAAACGTGCTTTTAGGTCTAGAATTGAGAACCCATGGTACTTTAAAGAATTGTGTACATAAGGGCTAGAACTGCATATTTCCCCTGCACCCCCTCAGTCTACTCTGATAACCGCTGGCCTGTGTGAGGATATTTGTCTGAGTGTTCTAGAGCCACCCCCCCCCCCCCTCAGTCTACTCTGATAACCGCTGGCCTGTGTGAGGATATTTGTCTGAGTGTACTAGAGCCACCCCCCCCCCCCCTCAGTCTAAACTCTGAGAACCCCTGGCCTGTGTGAGGATATTTGTCTGAGTGTTCTAGAGCCACCCCCCCCCCCCTCAGTCTAAACTCTGAGAACCCCTGGCGTGTGTGAGGATATTTGTCTGAGTGTTCTAGAGGCACCCCTCAGTCTAAACTCTGAGAACCCCTGGCCTGTGTGAGGATATTTGTCTGAGTGTTCTAGAGGCACCCCCCCCCCCCCCAAGTCTAAACTCTGAGAACCCCTGGCCTGTGTGAGGATATTTGTCTCTGCGTGTTCTAGAGACACCCCCAGTCTATACTATGAGAACCCCTGGCCTGTGTGAGGATATTTGTCTGAGTGTTCTAGAGACACCCCTCAGTCTATACTATGAGAACCCCTGGCCTGTGTGAGGATATTTGTCTGAGTGTTCTAGAGACACCCCTCAGTCTATACTATGAGAACCCCTGGCCTGTGTTAGGATATTTGTCTGCGTGTTCTAGAGGCACCCCTCTAAACTCTGAGAACCCCTGGCCTGTGTGGGGATATTTGTCTGAGTGTTCTAGAGACACCCCTCAGTCTATACTATGAGAACCCCTGGCCTGTGTGAGGATATTTGTCTGAGTGTCCTGAGGGCAAAGATTTCCGCTGACGGATGGCCTTTAAATATGAAAACAAATTGCCAATTTAGGCTCCCGGCATTTTTTTTTGGGGCGACTCAAGTTTTCCATGGCTCACCCCCCCCCCCTTCCCTCACCCGCATCCCCCACTACAGATCTACCCCTGTCTTGTACTTACGTTTTCCATGACCCCCATTCCCCCACCCCTCCACCTCCACCCATATTTACTTGTCTTGTACTTACGTTTTCCAAGACCCCACCCCTCCACCCCACAGATTTACTTGCCTTGTACTTACGGTTTCCCCTCCAACCCCCCCCCCCCCCCCTCTCCCCCCCCCCCCCCAACCACAGATCAACTTGTACTCACGTTTCCTTAACCCCCTCCCCCACCCTAACTTCATCTACCTTCACCCCCCCCCCACCCCAGATCTACCCGTGTTTTGTACTCCATGAACCCTCCCACCCTCCTCCCCCTTTCCCCGTGTTGTCCCCAACGTCCAAATCTACCCTTGTTTTATGTTTTCTTCCTCTAAAAATGGAAACTATCATTTTAAAATAACGTGAACTAATTACATTTAAATTGATTTATTAATCACGAAGTTTTATCTAAATATATAGCGAACCAAAACTAATTAGTATGTAATTGCTTGTCATCATTTACTCTAATATTATGGCATTATAGACAACCCGTTTTACAGTACAAAAGAAAAAAATAGTTTTAAAAAAAACTACTTTAAGATATTGTTGATGACATTGCATTAAATTCATCAAAGGCATTTGACTGGAAAGATACTTGCAATAGCACTTTTTAAAAAGATGTAATGTATAGAAAGACTTCGTCAAATTTTATTTCAAGGCCACGATTAAATAGACTGTTGTCAATGATAGTTGTATATATTTTTTTATACAAGTCATCGCTTAACTCCCCTACACTTTTAGAGTACCCGTAACATTAATCATTATTAATGAACCTAAAGTACTATTGCACTGTCGACAGTACAAGGTAAAGATTAACTTTTGGAAAATCTTGTCCTTGGGATAACGCCGGACCAACAAATCCTGGAAAATGAAAAACCATTTTGGCAGACGACGTACAGTGCTTGGATCCTTATCGGTAAGATTGTAGCTATTTTTAGATGTTTTCATCACGTGATTAACTAAAAGTAAAAAAAAAATTATGTCAATTGGTTTAATGGTTGTAAGAAAGTAAAGAGATACGATAATTCACCCACTCGTTTCACCTTATCAAGATAGACGAGCTTATGCCTAGGATTTCGTTACAACATGTCTGTAGTTTAAGTATTTGTCTTTGGTGATTCTATAAATCGGTCAGTCATCAAAATTAGTCAGACATAATTGTCAGTCATGTGAGACTGTTTAGTAGTCAGACAGATCCATCAGTCTGTATTGTCAGTCAGTACCTCATTCTTTTTGCTTGTTTTGTTCCCTGTATGGTGGAGCTGCCTATTGTATCCTTTCTTCCTTACACTAATACATACAACAGTTAGATCTAGAAATCTATTATTAGTTAGACCTCTCAAACGCCCTACTTTTCTCGTTCTTACTCTCTATACTGTGTAATTCGGTACACGATTTATAACCGTCAGGTATAAAAAAAAAACCATACATTTATCCTAACATAATATCCCACCCACAAACACCCACACTGTCCCAAATTATAACAACACCCTCACTCGTACCCCAGGCCCTCATCCCCTACCCCCACCCTACCACCCCTACATGAGGTGTAACAGTGTAGTCTGTCATTGTTCCATCCATCAAACAACACATCCAACACATCTGAACCACAGCAAGAAACGGTAAACATGCAGGAATGCACTTATCGCTTTAACACAGTGCACTAACATCAGCGGTTCTAAACGTTCTCCCCCCCCCTCTCCCCCCCCCCCCGCCGACCCCACTACCCGTGATAAATAAACTCATTAATCTGCCAGTAATAATTAACCTATATTTATTTAATTAACCTCTCGTCAACAAATAAAAATATCAGCTATTTAATATCCTATAATTTTCGTTACTTTCACAAATGCAATAAAGGCCTAAATATTAGTTCATCAATAGTTCCATACAATGTCTTCTCCTTCTAAATCCCGTTCGTGCCCAAGACACATGGGGCAGATGACGTAGAGTTCATCTGATTCATTGACCTCGACATATGAATGGATAGTGTGGTCAGCACTATGCCCAACCGTTTTTGTTTCCCTAATATAAGTTAGGTACCAATCAGAGCTGGGTGGACTCCGGGACCTTCCTGGATTCGAACTCGAGACTCTCGGGATAGCAGTAGCAGTCTAGCTCTCTACCGCTAGGCCAAGCCGTCCCCTCCATACAATGTGATGTGCCTAAAAATAGGCTATTAGACAGATAAGCTATTAGAAATATGGGCTAAGCTAGAAAATAAATATTAATCATTAATTAAATATGTAAACAAGGGTACAATTAGTACCATGAAAAAATGATGAGAATACTTATAATTTAATTATGTATCTTAATTTTTTTTCTAACTCTACCAATACCATCTCTTACACTTGTGTAGGTTATCGTTATCATAACGTGAGAACCTTTTTCACAGAACCAACAGTACATATGTCGTTATGCTGACAATAATATGTTGTGATATGTGGGGCAGAGGTTCTAGAGTTATCACCGTGTGTGGATCACGTTTCACCTGTCTACTACCTGTCTGGTACCTCAATGTGAGAAAAAACATTCTAGAACAAATTCCAACCTATCCAAGAGAGTGTTTTTATGTAACCCAAGACATCGTCGTGTAATTAGACACGCCAGGGTGGGCTATACAAAGTCATAAACAAGCGTGAGTAGTTAGTGACGTCACGTGCACGTGAGTGTAACGACTTGAGTCACAGGCAGTTGTTTGTGAGTACAACATGACCGTTAGCAGCAGATGTTTGATGTGGGATACTTTATATCAGTCTGAGATTTATATACCTCATGTTGCCTTCTATCATGAGTTTCTCTTTATGTATTGCCTTCTATCGTTAAAAATGAGTATCTTTTTACATGTACCTAATTATATGTGATTATGTAAAGCAAATTAAAATCGTCATGTTTTAAAGAACCCAACTACAGGCCAGTTTTGTGCCATACAGAACAAATCTACTGACACATTTTTGGGTAACAGAACAAAAGTACTGACACATTTTTGGGTAACAGAACAAAAGTACTGACACATTTTTGGGTAACAGAACAAAAGTACTGACACATTTCGGGTCAGATAGAACAAAAGTACTGACACATTTTTGGGTAACAGAACAAAAGTACTGACACATTTTTGGTTAATATAGAACAAAAGTACTGACACATTTTTGGTTAATATAGAACAAAAGTACTGACACATTTTTGGTTAATATAGAACAAAAGTACTGACACATTTTTGGTTAATATAGAACAAAAGTACTGACACATTTTTGGTTAATATAGAACAAAAGTACTGACACATTTTTGGTTAATATAGAACAAAAGTACTGACACATTTTTGGTTAATATAGAACAAAAGTACTGACACATTTTTGGTTAATATAGAACAAAAGTACTGACACATTTTTGGTTAATATAGAACAAAAGTACTGACACATTTTTGGTTAATATAGAACAAAAGTACTGACACATTTTTGGGTAATATAGAACAAAAGTACTGACACATTTTTGGTTAATATAGAACAAAAGTACTGACACATTTTTGGTTAATATAGAACAAAAGTACTGACACATTTTTGGTTAATATAGAACAAAAGTACTGACACATTTTTGGCCATGTAGGAAAAAGAGACCAAGGAACATGCTCAAAAAGGCTAGTTCGTGTTCCGTCGTTCATATTAAATTAATTAGCAAGTGTGTAAATATTTATTGTAAGTTACAATTACATTTTAAAATCAGTAGCATTAAGTCAGCAGCTCAAATACGATGTAGAATTCCCGCCCCTAACCCCCTAACACTCCCACCCCCTTCCCCCATAACATTGAGTGTGTAAATAAAAGGTGGTTTTAAAGGAAGTTTGAATTCTTAAAACATAATTCATTACTTTAATACATTCCTACAGCATTTATTCACAGGAAGAAAACACGCTGCGTAGTTTCTTTTGTTTTGATTTGTAAAATTTGTAAAAAAAATTATTTAAAATTAAAAAACAAAATGACAGCTGACGTTAAAATTTTCTGTCTAGACAATATGACATCACAGACGTGAGTACCCGTGTCGCGTGAGACGTGAGGCACGTGCTATGAATATTAATAGCCGCCAGTAATCAGTACTCATCCATAGGATTATCCATGGCATTGCATGTGATCCTTGAAGGTGTAGCTTAATTTCTGGGTTTAGCGTAATCAGTGATGAAAAAAAAAACACTTGATCTAGTGTAGCTTTATTTGTTTTTATTGTAAAAAACTGAATCGCGTTCATTGCCAAGGATTCAGAATTAATTTTTTGTGTTTATTTGTTCTACTTTATATATCTCGTAAATATATTTTGATTGAGCTAACGCCCACGTCACCAATATGGCGGCGTGTTGGTGACCTAGGCGTAACAACAATTGAAAAAATTAAAACAAAACATAACTGATCGTCAAGAGTTCAAACCCCATTCAAACAGAAGTATCAAACATAGATTATAAGTCCACCACAATGAAGTTAAAAATAGATTGAAGTAACCATACCGTATACAAATCTCAGTGCAATCGATAATTGTCCATTTGGGTATATACTTATTTTTAAATAGTATTTTTATTGTAACTAAATAATTTTGAAAATGTGCACCATTTACAGTTAAATATCGAAATTGATTAAAAGTATTTCGATGCTTAGGTTTTCATTTCATAAAACTATATACATTAAATTCTTAAGTTTTAATGTTTATTATTTTTTTCTACGCATACTAGTATAGAATCCGTAATATATAAGTACAGTTTAGAGAGTTGTCTAACTTTAATTAAATAGCCCGATTTATTTTGACTGTCTTTCAACAATTTCCAGAAGAGGCTACCACCGGGGATTTCGTCTACAACTCCACATTTTCCAGGGTGTGGATGAAGATTTTTTTTCCGGTGTATTCAATACGAGCCGACCCGCGGCATATCATACGCCGCTATTTAGTTGTTTTATTTTCTACTTTTCAGTAATTTTTTATTTGTGAATTCGACAGTACCAATGCTGCCACTGAAAATATTTGCTTTAAAACACTATCAGTAGGTCGTTAAGAACGATACTACCCTCACCCTCCTTTCCCCCAACCCCTACCCTACACCCTCCCTCCCGTGAAAGCAGCCTCCTCTTAGTTACCTCCCCTAAGTTTAAAATCGTTTCAAACTAAATTATCTGCCCCTAATAGCCGTCACTAAACCCGGCTCTACGATTGTAAACATTTAGCGTGAACCACAGCTCACCAGACCATGTAGGGGTGGGGTGGTAGGGAGCGCGCTTACAGCTTGTTTTCTAGCGTCTCCAAGAAGAGAATTATATATATATATGGATACACTGTGGTCACTCGCGGTCTGTGATCTCTCCCTCGTCAAGATTGTAGATGCCGGCCGATAGACGATGGTACATTCTATTCGTGAGATCTCGGTCGGTGCCAGATTTTATTACCTTGGCTCTCCGGGAAGGGTCCCGTTAATTCTGACGTATGCTTAACGATAACAAACTGTTTCGAACAATTTGCTCCATGTAATTACGATGTTGCATTAGAAAATTCTATTATTTGCTTAATTATACAGGTACACTTTCTATTATATATTTGAATAAAATTCATTTAGCTGCAAATGTCCCATTCTATCTCTTTACCAATCCCATCCCTAATACTAACATCAACAGATGAGTGCCAATTATGTGAACTTTTAAAAGCTCTACTGTGGCGTCTTAGTCGAATAAGAAAGGGAATTATCCAAAAGTCCCAAGTTCGAACCCCGGGATGATGAGGCTCATCAGATTAAAACTGCAAAATATTTAAGAGAGAAAACCCCACAATCAAACTACAGACAGGTTGATGTTGGATAAACAAAGGCTATGGAAGTAGTAAAGCCAAAAAAAAACAGGCAGGTTGAAATCAGAGTCAAGGGGCAATATGACGCATAACATGTTGACACGTAATACTCAATTGGGTTAGAGGAAATCCCGTTCAATATTACAATTAAGAACGAAAAAGAAAAGGAAAGTCTCTCTACTCAGTTCACAAGCAATTAAAAAAAACGAACACAAACTTAAATAAACTACAATATAAATACCTTAAAGGTTTACAACGCTAGTAAAAAAAAATATGCATTTGCACTTTAAAGGTTTCCAAATTTCAAACAACAGTAACAATATAGTACTAAACAACAACTGAGAATTCCCTTTGAACCGGAAATAATACCTAGCCCAAATGAAGCTAATCACCACGTGACAACGAGTTCGCCCCGATCTAACGAATGGAATTATATCGTGATAGCCCCACCATCGGACAAAGCGGCCGGCTTATCGAAATAGGAACGATAACTCGAACCATTTGACAAGGGCGGCTACTGTGTATAGGAATCGTCACGTGGTAATTGACATTTCTACACATGCTGGACAATGGCTATCGTCTGCTATAGACTGCCTGTCGACGGAGGGGGGGGGGGGTAAAGATGTGTGTGGGGGGGGGGTATATTCATCAGGTTATCGTTACGTCACTAATACGTAGCGGCCATAGTTTCAGCTCTGGAAGAAAAGGGGAGGATATCCGGTGTCGGACATCCGGTAAAACAAATATTGGATGACGGGATCGATGGGGGGCTCTGCTGGATAGACCAGGCGTGGCGGCGCCCCCTGCAGTTGTAGGATCGTGACCAACCTCTTCATCCGTGGTTTGTGGCGGAGGATGGAAGGGGGGGGGGGGGGGGGGTAGGTGGGTTGCGGGGGGGGGGGGGGTATTGCACATGCACGTGCACGCAAGAGATGGGCTGTTTGATGTGCTCATTTGTTGGGTTGCCACACATACTTACACACCACACACACATACACACGCATATATATATATATATATATATATATATATATATATATATATATATATATATATATATATATATATATATATATATATATATATATATATATATATATAATTATATACTGATATAGGCTGGTTATTATAAAAGTGTTTACTGTTGCTAAATTTAGAGCTTGTCCGGAAATGGTGTCACCATGGAGGGGGGGGGGAGATCAGATTTTGGTGGCATTACTATGTGACATCGTGGAAGTAGTTGAGACATGTGACATGGAGGGGGGGTAAGTGAAAAAGACATGTAACATCGAGGGGGTGGGGTAAGGCATCATAATGCAGCTTGGTGACGTCATTGCGGCGGTTCCTCTGGTTAGACAACGTGCTTTGATTTCGAAAGGAGGTTGGCAAAAAACGTGAACTCAGATATTGTTACGTCATTCATTTTGTAGATGCCCCCCTCCCCCAAAGTGAAAATATTTGATCTCTTGTGCGACCCGATATTTAGAAAGTTATTTTGTTTTAAATCTAACAATAACTTTCAAAATCGACAGTGAAACCAGTAAGCTGCAGCACATTTAAAATCAAATGAAAATGATTGGAAAAGTTGGGGGGAAAAAAAAGTAAAAAAAAACAACAACAAATGAAAGAAAAAAATAGAAACACGTTATAAGTTACCAGTTCTTCTCATTCGTTCTTAAATCTATACTTGAAAGTGATACCCTCCAAACCAATTATAACGTGTCAACTTGTTATGCGCCATTCAGACCGTTGACTCCGTTTTCAGCCTGCTTCCATAACATTTGTCCAACCAAGAACAAACTACAAGGCAGCAGTTGTTTGATTTTGGAGTTGTCTCTCCTAGAAGAGTGGCTGTCAACAGCTATCGAGCCTCATCTGTCCGGGGGTTCGAACTCGGGTAAATGACATATGAAAAGATCCCCTTGGAGTTAGAAAAGGCAAAGAAGAAGGCATTGAAAAAACATTCAACGACTGGAATTTTATTGCGCGTGGCTCATCCACTGTGGTGTCGACCCAAAACTTTACCCCAACACAAACTGAAAACACAAAATCGGGTTTGTAATGTCCTCTCAAATCTTGACCTCCCCACCCTCCCCCTACACTTCCTGTAAACACAAAATCTGGGTGTAAAGATAAGAGTCTCAAGTTCCAGAGAAACCTGCAGAGTTTACAATGTGAGGAAATAATCTTTTCAGTTCATCACGCGTTTTAACACGTAGTAAACATACGGTAAACATTTTCATTTATTCAGTTTTAATTTTTACACTTAAAATAGATTAATTTGTGGCCGAACGGGATAATATATCGATGGAAAAAGACTTTTGTATTTATATTTACTCACACAGTTACTTATCAACTAAACTATCTAAAATATATTTTAAAATGTAAACATTTACATGGGACATATAAGACACTTAGATACTTATAAATGCCACTTAATAATAGGCATGACAACAAAGACTTTTCAACAGTTTCATATTAAGACTGATGAACGGGCCATAATTAAATGTATTGGATTAAAGTTTCTTCGATGTAACAATTAAGATAAATCAATATTACAATTAAGATAGTTCAATATTACATCTACGATAGCTCAATATTACAAGTAAGATAGTTCAATAACACAATTAGGAACATTGAATACTACAAGTAAGGAGACGAAGATGAAGACCAACGACTTTAAACGGCATCATACCAACAGACCTTTCAGCAGCATCTTACGGACCTATCACCACGCAGCTACTTGTGGTATTAATAAGAGCATGACGCCGCCACCACCACCCCACCCCATAACTCCCTCTTCCAATCCGGCACTCGACCTAAACTGACAAATCACCGTTCAAGACTTGGGGAATAAATCCCACTCGAGGACAGCACGGTTTTCATCTGTCTTGGCGAGTGTCTGTCTACCTGGTGTCTGTGTACCTCGTGTCTATCTGGTGTCTGTCTATCTTGTGTCTACCTGGTGTCTGTCTACCTGGTGTCTGTCTACCTGGTGTCTGTCTACCTGGTGTCTGTCTACCTGGTGTCTACCTAGTGTCTACCTGGTGTCTGTCTACCTGGTGTCTGTCTATCTAGTGTCTGTCTACCTGGTGTCTGTCTACCTGGTGTCTGTCTACCTGGTGTCTGTCTACCTGGTGTCTGTCTACCTGGTGTCTGTCTACCTGGTGTCTGTCTACCTGATGTCTGTCTACCTGGTGTCTGTCTACCTGGTGTCTGTCTACCTGGTGTCTGTCTACCTAGTGTCTACCTGGTGTCTGTCTACCTGGTGTCTGTCTACCTGGTGTCTGTCTACCTGGTGTCTGTCTATCTGGTGTCTGTCTACCTGGTGTCTGTCTATCTAGTGTCTGTCTACCTGGTGTCTACCTGGTGTCTGTCTACCTAGCGTCTACCTGGTGTCTGTCTACCTGGTGTCTGTCTACCTGGTGTCTGTCTATCTGGTGTCTGTCTACCTGGTGTCTGTCTACCTGGTGTCTGTCTACCTGGTGTCTACCTGGTTCTGTCTACCTGGTTCTGTCTACGTGGTGTCTACCTGGTGTCTGTCTATCTGGTGTCTGTCTATCTGGTGTCTGTCTATCTGGTGTCTGTCTATCTGGTGTCTACCTGGTGTCTGTCTACCTGGTGTCTGTCTACCTGGTGTCTGTCTACCTGATGTCTACCTGGTGTCTGTCTACCTGGTGTCTGTCTACCTGGTGTCTGTCTACCTGGTGTCTGTCTACCTTGTGTCTACCTGGTGTCTGTCTATCTGGTGTCTACCTGGTGTCTGTCTATCTGGTGTCTGTCTACCTGGTGTCTGTCTACCTAGTGTCTACCTGGTATCTGTCTATCTGGTGTCTACCTGGTGTCTGTCTACCTGGTGTCTGTGTACCTCGTGTCTATCTGGTGTCTGTCTATCTGGTGTCTACCTGGTGTCTGTCTACCTGGTGTCTACCTGGTGTCTGTCTACCTGCTGCCTGTCTACCTGCTGTCTGTCTACCTGGTGTCTGTCTACCTGGTGTCTGTCTACCTGGTGTCTACCTGGTTCTGTCTACCTGGTGTCTGTCTACCTGGTATCTGTCTACCTGTTGTCTGTCTACCTGTTGTCTGTCTACCTGGTATCTGTCTATCTGGTGTCTACCTGGTGTCTGTCTATCTGGTGTCTACCTGGTGTCTGTCTACCTGGTGTCTGTCTACCTGGTGTCTGTCTACCTGGTGTCTGTCTACCTGGTGTCTGTCTACCTGGTGTCTGTCTACCTGGTGTCTGTCTACCTGGTGTCTGTCTACCTGGTGTCTGTCTACCTGGTGTCTGTCTACCTGGTGTTTACCTGGTGTCTGTCTACCTGGTGTCTGTCTACCTAGTGTCTGTCTACCTGGTGTCTGTCTACCTGGTGTCTACCTGGTGTCTGTCTACCTGGTGTCTGTCTACCTGGTGTCTGTCTACCTGGTGTCTGTCTACCTGGTGTCTACCTGGTGTCTACCTGGTGTCTGTCTACCTGGTGTCTGTCTACCTGGTGTCTGTCTACCTGGTGTCTGTCTACCTGGTGTCGGTATACCTGGTGTCTGTCTACTTGGTGTCTGTCTACCTGGTGTCTACCTGGTGTCTGTCTACCTGGTGTCTGTCTACCTGGTGTCTGTCTACCTGGTGTCTGTCTACCTGGTGTCTGTCTACCTGGTGTCTGTCTATCTGGTGTCTGTCTATCTGGTGTCTACCTGGTGTCTACCTGGTGTCTGTCTACCTGGTGTCTGTCTACCTGGTGTCTGTCTACCTGGTGTCTGTCTACCTGGTGTCTGTCTACCTGGTGTCGGTATACCTGGTGTCTGTCTACTTGGTGTCTGTCTACCTGGTGTCTACCTGGTGTCTGTCTACCTGGTGTCTGTCTACCTGGTGTCTGTCTACCTGGTGTCTGTCTACCTGGTGTCTGTCTACCTGGTGTCTGTCTACCTGGTGTCTGTCTACCTGGTGTCTGTCTACCTGGTGTCTGTCTACCTGGTGTCTGTCTACCTGGTGTCTGTCTACCTGGTGTCTGTCTACCTGGTGTCTGTCTACCTGGTGTCTACCTGGTGTCTGTCTACCTGGTGTCTGTCTACCTTGTGTCTGTCTACCTTGTGTCTGCCCCACTACACCTATCCCCACATACATGCACATGGTTACGTCTGCCAAAAAAACGAATTCTCAATTAAAATTGACTTTATAATACTTATGTCTCTATTTGTTAATCTTTAGGAAAGTAAATTTAAAATAAGGCCTTCGCCCACACAGACAACACATGTTATTCATCTAATCTCACTCTTCTAATTAATGACAGATGTGCAGCTTGTAATGAAACAGAAAGTGAGAAATAAATGAGAAGCTTGGTGTAAACTGAAATAAAGCGGGAGTGATCTCCCCTAAACTTTCTCGCATTTACTTTTAAAGGACTGCGGGGGATGGCAACTAGTGATATAGATATGATTTTTTATCAATTTTTAATTACACTTTTTAAATAGAATAGTAGAATGGTAGAACAAGGAATTGCGCACCAAGTAAACAGCAAACAATGTGTGTATAATAGAGCGGAATACTAGTACTTTATAAACACATTTGCGTGTTGTTGTTTTTTGAGAAATCGGAAATCGTTTACTTCCTGTAAACGGAAATTACTTAAAATTTGACAGAAGGCAGAGAATTAGATCTTTTACTTATATTCGAAATTTCGTCTATCTATCCTAAACAATTCTTAAGTTATAAGCTTTTAAAAAATTAAAAGTAAAATAAGTTCCGATTACTGACAATCGCTGAAAAGTTGATACAAAACTACAAATATAAATGTAAAACTTATATGTTAAATTTCATCAACCTAGCTGTAACGGTACTCAAGTTATCGTGTTCACAGACACACATACACACACATATACACACAGAGACATACGGACAAGATTGCTAAACTATGGTTTTCCTTCTCAGGGAGGCGTAAAACGCGAGATTTGCACAAATCACACACACACACACGGACAGAATTGCAAAGCCCATTTTTTTCCAACTCGATTACGCGTAAAACACCTTCTTCTCTTCTTCTTCGTTCTTAATTATTAGTGTTGAAGGGGATCGAGATTTATTTGCCAGTGAGGTTGAACTCGAGACTGTTCGAATTTATCAACCATGAGCTTATTTTTTTTTTTTTTTTGCCGACTCGACCACGCCTCCAACACAATTAAGCGTTACGTGTCAACTGGTTATGCGCCATTGAGGCCATTGACTCCGATTTTCAGCCTGCTTTTCTTTTTGGATTTGCTTCCATAGCCTTTGTCCAACCAAGAACAAACTACAAGGCAGCAGTTGTTTTAAATTTGGAGTTGCCTCTCCTAGAAGAGTGGCTGTCCCCAGCTAACGAGCCTCATCTGCCCGAGGGTTCGAACTCGTAAAACACCGAATTTTGATAAATCTTGATAAAGAAATTTTGCCCAATTAAAATAAGTCCCCTATACTCCGTTTATGATGAAATACTGAGAAGTAAAACGGTGGAAACTGTCAAAATTTCATGTGCTTTTTGTTCACGATTACAATACTTCCTCTATACTCTCTATACGAGAAAGTAAAATGGGAATACCGACTCGTGTTAAAGTAAGAAAACTTGTGTGTATGATTTTGTAAATAACAAAAAATTCGTGCTTTTGCTTCAGTCATCTAGATTCTAATTGCTACAAAATTTAATATTGATTACAAGTTTGTATATTTGTCAGTCAAGAGATAAAAAAAAAAAACTGAAGTATATGTAGAGTTTTAAATTTGATGCTTTTATAGAACAAAAAATGGTGTTTGAAATGAATGTATATTTTTTTTTAAAAAGATGTTAATAAATTGAATGACATTTTCGGGTTTAAAAAGTCACATATTAAATTATACAAATGAACAACAATGACTTAACTTTGCAACTCGCATAGAACTGTTTCGCATCACAACTAAAAAAGGCTGTCCAATGTTATTATTGTTGCCAATTAAAACGTTTAATGCATTTAATTAGTTTAATGCATTATTTATTATCTCTGCTTTATTCATAGATCTATTTGTTTTATTTCTAGTAGGTGTGGCTTAGCGGTAGAGATCTAAACTGCTAACCCGAGAGTCTCGAGTTGGAATCCGGGTTCAAGTCAGTAGAACGTCCCAGAGTCCACCCAACTCTGATGGGTACCTAACTCACGTTAGGAAAACAAAGGCGGCTCGACATAGTGCTGACCACACTTTCCCCTCATATACCGAAGTCAATGAATTAGATGAACTGCACTTCATCCGCCCCATGTGTCCTAGGCACGAACGGGTCTGAGAAGAAAGCTTCAACAATCTTATAAATTTACAATAGAATATTCTCTACAAGCTCGCTGTTGTTCCGTTACACTTGCTTACATTCCTTTTTTTCATTGTTTGTTTTTGTTTTTGTTTAAGTTAATGTTATCCTTTGAAATGGTTTGCTATTAAGGCAGTGGCGTAGGCAGGGGGGTGGGGTTAGGGGGGTCATAACCCCCCATAGACCCCTCGGTATATATATAAAATGTATGGGGGGGGGTGCAAATCGTAAGTTTGAGGGGTGTGCAAATCGAAAGTTTGTCCCCGGGTAAAAATTGGAGCCCCCCCCCCCCTTGAGACAATCCTGGCTACGCCACTGTATTAAGGTATAAAAATCTAAACACTCTTACATGATACCATTCCGATAATTTAAAAAAAAATATTTTATGTAATTCTTATTTTTGAAATTTCGTCAACATAACTGAAAAGGTACTCAAGTTATCGTGTTCACAGACACACAGACAAGGCGCACATACATGCAAACAATTTCAAATATGTTTTTCTGACTCAGGGAGGTGTAAAACGTCGACGTTTGTTAAATATCTATTTTGATATTTAGCACGATTAACAATACTGTCTGTCTACAGTGTACGAGAAATTAAAAATAGTAAAAATTATTGTGTTAAAGGGAAGTAACTAATTTATCTTTCTAAATTTAAATAAAAAATAACACGAAAGAACAAAATACACTCTGTTGATGTATTTTTTAAAAGATTAATTTATAAGCAATACAGTGTATTTTATAAAATTTATAATTAATTTCATCGTTCAAAACGTTAGATAACTAGTAAATTAATTACGAAGACGGACACTTTAGTCTTATTGCAAGCTTATTTCTTGAGTACATTTAAACTACATTTATAGTTGTTGATCTTACAAAACCCATGGTGGGTTAATATATTTCTGGCTCCCTATCAAACGGGACAATATAGAAAATAATAATATTTTAAAACTGGACATTGCATAAATACTGTTTCGATAAATTCAATGAGGTTTGTTGATTTGTTGAAAATTATAGGATATTTCAAATTAGTTAGGAGTCATTGAGTTGAAGGTCAAGTACTTAAACTTTCTTTTGATAGTTATTTTCAGATTACAATATTTTAAGTGAAGTGTATATATATATATATATATATATATATATATATATATATATATATATATATATATATATATATATCACATAGTTTTTCTCGGGTGGGGGGTGACACCATTAGGTACCACACCGGGTGATACGCGACCTTACGAAGCCACTGGGTCACTAGATTGTGTTTCGTTTAGACAAGTCACTTTATTAATATTGTAAACAATTAGTGCGCACAATCTACCTACTCATTCCTGTGGAAAAAGCATCGTTTTTATCGTAAAATATCAGAATTTGGTGTCAACCCCCCCTCCAGAGTAAAGATGTAAAGATGTTTATCTATGGTCAGTTATTAATACAATCATTGATTGGACTGAAAAAAAGCTTTCTATTTATTTTGCAATTTTTTCGACATGGTGTCACCCCCTAAATTGGGTGACTCGGTGCGGTCCGCACCCCCCCCCCCACCACCCCCACCCCCCACCTCGCTACGCCTCTATTCTAGTCGCATGCCTATCGGCAACTGCGTCGACATTTGTTTGTTATATGTCCTAAAACAGCATAGTCGAACATACGCTGTCTTCAGTTTTAAATATGCGAGCATAAGCTAATGTCAGAGACGTCCGCAAAATTTATTTTGAAGCTTTTTTTCATGTTATTGAAAACAGGAAGCATCTGTGGACAATCAATCAGTTAAGCAAGATCGTTTAAAAACTGATTTAATTAACTAATCAACGTGCAGTAGACCAATCGATCTAACACTTACTATTCTGTATTCGATAAATAAATAAAAATTAAGACAGGTTGATAATTGTATCATCTTTTTTCTACGAAACGGCTTTTAAAAAAAATAGAAGCGTTATACCTGTTAATGTGAATTTGTTGTTAGGCTAGGTTAGATATAATTGATTACTTCCCCCCCCCCCCCATAACATAGGAGGCAACTTATTTTAAAACACATTGCACAATTTAAAACTAGAGAAAATATCAAATTATAAAAAATAACATGTTGACCCCAGGTGGATCGCGAGATATTTTATGAGCGTCGCCGATTTATAGACGAAACTAAACAAAAAATATTCTTTAGTTGTATGGGAGTCGCGAGTCACTTGACTTTTACAAAAAAGGGGTCGCCAATCGCATAAGCTTGAGAACCAGTGCTATACACGTAATTTTGACAAATGTGGTTCTTGAAATTTAGTTCCATTGTTTGGTGGTGTTATTGAAGTTTTCAACGTTTTAAAAACAAAATGTTGAATTGATTGATTAAAACTAATCATAGATTTGATTGTATGTCCACTTTATTAGCAAAAGTTTCAGTATTTATTAATATTATTTATTCGTGTCACTAAAACTTGGGTCGTAAAATTGCGAACTGAAACTCGGCGAGAGGCTCTGTAGATAAAAGATTACGGCTCTTTCTAATGGGTTTAAATTATTCTTACAAAGAACAACGTGGGGATATGTACATTGCACATTTTTCATAAATATCCTCTCCACAAGGCTAAATATTTGTAGTACATTAAAAAGGCTCAAAAAAGATAATCAAACATTACAAGCCGACATACTCTACACACATACCTGATATGCCATTTTACCATAACTGGCTGACCACTTACCTTTTCTAAACATAACGTTAACCGTTGGCAACATACCCCAACCAGACCCGCTACGAATCCCTAACCGGTCCCTCTAGCCTAACCGTCTGGGAACCGCTGCAGAGAATGACTTGAGGCACCAAGTAATGCTGACATCTATCAACCAAATCAGAAACGAAATGAAATCGTGGCGAGATGTCCCTGCTCCTCTGTGTTCTTCTCTAATTGCATTGGCCCGGATAACGTGCTCAACACATTTCTTGTTGCACTGGTAAGGTGCTGAACACATTGCTTGTTGCACTGACAAAGTGCTTAGCACGTTTCTTGTTGAACTTACAAAGTGCTTAGCACATTATTTCTTGTTCTGACATAGTGCTTAGCACATTTCTTGTTACACTGACAAGGTGCTTAGCACATTAATTCTTGCTCTGACAAAATGCTGAACACATTTCTTTTTGCACTGAAAAAGTGATTAGCACATTTCTTGTTGAACTGACAAGGTGCTTAGCACATTTCTTTTGCACTGACGAAGTGCTTAGCACATTTTTTTCTTGCACTAACACGGTGCATAGCACATTTTATTTTGCACTAATAAAGTGCTTAGTACATTTCTTCTTGCACTTAAAAGGTGCTTAGCACATTTCTTGTTGCACTGACTCGGATAACAGCGTCTAGCACATTTCTAGCACATTTCAAGCACATTTTTCACTTCTCCGTATCTTTCCATTCACCCATCTATTCTTTATATCAAAATATTATTCCGATTAAAAAAAAACATTTTAAAAGAAAAGTTAATGGCGACAAAAAGACCCTTGTTTTATAGGTCCCCGCAACGTTTTCAACTCAAGCATTTATATTTCTTTATTTAAAAAAAAATCACTACGATATTTAATAAAAGTAAAATAAAATTTTAGAAGATAATTGCAATCGTTATATTGCTATCTTTCTACCTCCCCTCCCCCACCCCTTATCTGTGATTTAGTCTGCCCCAGGGTACCGGTGAGTTTGAGCGACTGTTCATTTCTTCGGTTGGTCATTAGTCTAACCTCGCTCTTCCTCTTGTAGAACCCCCACCCTCCACTTTTCTTCTCTACCAGATTACCCACCATAACGCATAACGTAAACAGCAAATACACAAAGCTAAGTCGTCAGAACATGTGTTAATGATACAACGTGAGTTGAAGAATAAAATAATGTGTACTCACCCGATATTCTGTATGGGAGACTTCAGGTGGATGGGACAGGTCCTGGTCACGTTAGGGTCAGCCCCCCCGCTGACCACAACCACGGAAAACAAAACCACCAATCCTAACCATCTGGAGATTTTTACCACCGAATTACCACCTTCCATGATTGTGAAATAGTTGTCTAATCACTCTACTTTTCACTTCATTTGCTTTTGTTGTACGTAAATTGATCTGGCCAATCTAAATATAGATCCAGATTTTTCTTTTTCAAAATTTTACTCGAATTTACATATGTTTACGAATGATCTAATTGTAGTTGAACTAGCAATTACAAGAAAACTGCACACAAAAATGTTAAATTTGTATTGTCAACTTTCAACGAAGAGTCACGCATTATTTGATAAAATGTTAGATCCATTTTTAAAATTGAAAGCTGAATTTCAATTCATCAGATGAACAAGTATTCTGTTTCAAACTTTTCCGAAGTAGTTATTTGAATGACATCACTTCAGGATTATTAATTTTTTTCATATAATCATTTTCATTTTGAATTATTCGCTGTTTTAATGCAAACTTAATACAAACATATCAACTTTGAATTGATAACGTCTTAAAGAAAAGAATCTTTTTCAATGGAAAAAAAAGCAGCTTTTTAAAAACCACAATTAAAACAAAATATTTACGCTTTAAAAAAATCAAGCTTTATGAATTTTTTTATGCAAATCAAAATCCGCACAATTTCTTTACCGACACGGCAAAACGTCTTCATCAACCGCTAGCCGAGGCAAACGTGAGGGCCGGAAAGTGCCGGCACGGTTCCATGGTAAGCCACAGCATCTGACGGTTTGAGACGACGTCTAGTGGCAGCTAAAGGATGAGGGGTGTGGGGGGGGGGGGGGGGGGGTGGGGGGTGTGGGGGTAAATCCTGGAGACGGAAGGGTAAGGGGTAGGAGAGGTGCAAGCGATGATTTATAGAGAAGGCGGGCACTAAAAGTAAAAGGGGAGAGAAAAAAAACCTACTCTCGTCACACCGCGGGAGTGCGAGAGTATAGCAGACATATTTTTGTTACGTCACATCTGTTACCTGGCAAACGCTAATTTAGTTATTCGCGGTTTTTGTGTGTTTTAGGTATTGGAGGCTTTAATCTGAGATGAAGCTTTACGATTTGTCAACAAAGGTGGGAAAATCGGTAAATGGACAGCCATATATTTACATACATACGTACATTTATATATATATATATGCATATATATATATATATATATATATATATATATATATATATATATATATATATATATAATATATAATATAATATATAATATATATATATATATATATATATATATATATATATATATATATATATATATATATATACATATATGTATATGTATTTTTTTATTTATTTATATGCGTATGTGTGTGTGTGTGTAATATAACCGCCCAGAACCAACCACCCTTACACCCACCCTATATGCTCCAATTGCAATGATCTTTCACCGCGATGATATTTGTAATCGACAATTTCTGTTTAGGTCATTCGTTCAATGTCACGAGACACGTTATCATCAGCTTGACGTCAAATCTCGTTGGTCTCGTGTCATAGTGCCATATGTCACAATGTCACGAGACACGTTGTCATCAGCTTGACGACAAACCTCATTGGTCACGTGTCATAGTGCCATGTGTCACAATGTCACGTGACACGAGACACGTTGTCATCAGCTTGACGTCAAATCTCGTTGGTCACGTGTCATAGTGCCATATGTCACAATGTCACGTGACACGAGACACGTTGTCATCAGCTTGACGTCAAACATCATTGGTCACGTTACTTTATAGATGACACCTTTTGCTTTTTAGTATTATGTGTCATTTTGTCACGTGCCATGTGTCAGAATGTCACGAAGCATAGTATTACGCCGCTTAGTACCAAGTGACGCATTATCTTCTCATCCGTCTAGGAGGTCTGGACACTATAGCTTGACACTTACACGGATTGTCGCTGTTCGGATCAGGTTAGGTAAAAAGTCTTGACCGATTTCCACTGTTCAAATCAATGTTTAAATCGTGTTTGTTGTGGAGCTATTGTGCAGCCAAAAGCGCAACATCAGTGACTTCAATACACAGCTAACCAAGGTATTCCTTGAAAAACGAATGTAATTGTATTTACCTGTGTAATTACCTGTGTAATTACCTGTAACAGATTACCTGATATCGTTTACCTGTGTCAGGCATTACTTTGTGCTTTCGTCAGTGGCGTAGGCAAGGGGGGGGGGGGTAGGGGGGTCATAACCCCCCCCCCCCTCATTGACCCCTCGGTATATATATAAAAAGTATGAGGGGGGATGCAAATCGAAAGTTTGAGGGGGTGAAGGGGTGGGGGTGCAAATCGAAAGTTTGATGGGGGGGGGGGTGCAAATCGAAAGTTTTTTTTCCCGGGTAAAAATTGGAACCCCCCCCCCCCCCCCTGAGACGATCCTCGCTACGCCACTGGCTTTCGTCAAGTACTGTTTTAGCCAGTTATTATGAGTTGTTCTTTCAAGAAACAGGTATACAATATCAGCTGAGTCACAGGTGATAAGATATAACACGGCTTGGTCTTGTGTTCAGATGCAATTAATATTTGACTTAATGATGTGCTTACATATGACTTAGTGTTGTATTCAAATGCAGCCATATATGACTTAACGCTGTGTTTACAATGACGTGGTGATGTGTTGAGACGCAGCCATATATGTTGAAACATGATCTGTATTGTGGAATACATACTCACACCCGTAATCATGCATTTTTAAATATTTAAAAAAAAACTGTTAATAGACTGTGAATATGGTATACAACTTCATCAGTTGTTAAAGGTTCTTCGGATTATAATAATTACTGCAACAAAAGTCCATTGTTAATTTCTTCTCCTTCGTTCACAATTTTAGTTCTCTACGAGTTCCTTATACGGTTGAAGTTATTTTGATTTTGGAGTTGTCTCTCCTAGAAGAGTTGCTGTCCCCCGCTATCGAACCTCATCTGCCCCGAGGATACAAACTAGAGGTTTTTCGGTTTAGCAACCACGAGCTTTACCTACTCGACCACGCCGATCCAGCATTTAACTATATGTCAACAACACTTTGCTTTTCTTCCGATAGAGCATACATTTTTACAAAATTTGGCTGAATTAAATATACCTTTTGTAACGTACATATTGAACGTACAGATGTTGCTGAAATCGTGAAAGTAAATTTTGATTGGGGATGAAAATCTGATTCAATCGCCTGGACTTGGCGAAAATTAATTGTTTTTGGACTGGTGTTTTATGTAAACATTTTTAGCGTCTTCTCAAATAAGTGACACCTGCTGCATATTTCTAGTTATTCTGTTTGTGTGTGTGTGTGTGGGGGGGGGGGGTGCAGGCGACATCTGATGGTGCGACGATGGGGGGAGGGGTTATATGTGTAGACCGCATGTGCGGGTATTCTGATACAACAAAAATAGTAAACAGTAGAAGGGAGATAACTTATTAACATTTCTAATTTTAAAATAAAAATTATCCGAAAGAACAAAATACATCACACTGATATATGTTTGAAAAGATACTTTGAAAACAATAATATGTACTTTACAAAATGTATTATTTGTTTCAATATTCAACATTTTAAAAAAGTAATAAATTAATTATGAATATAGACACTTTAATAGCTCTATTACAAGCTAAGTTCTTAAATTCATTTAAACTAGTATGTAAGGTATGTTTATAATTTTCTTTTTTAATAAATTTCTGGATCCCTATCATAGGGACAAAAAGACGATCCAAAACAAAAAAAAAATACCAGAACCCACTAAAGCCACGTGCCCAGAACAAACTACAAATATCCCTTACCACCTTACCCTCTCCCCTCACCACCAAAACTAAACAACTCACCACCAAACCTAAACAACTCCACACCAAACCTAATCAAATCAACACCAAACCTAAACATCTAAAATTAATTGTAAATTACTGGACGTGGGTTTCATGGAAACATTTTTTGAGTGTTCAAAAATGAGTGACTCCTGATGCACATTTCTTGTTTTTGTGTGTGTGTGTGTGGTGAGGGGTGCAGGCGTAATATGGGGGAGTGACGGTGGAGGGGGGGGGGGGGGGGGGTATATGTGTAAACCGCATGTGCGGGTGTTTGGGTATTAAAAAAATAGTAAAGATATTTCTTTAAACGGAATTAACTAATTGACATTTCTAATTTGAAAATAAAAACAATACCAAAAACAAAATACAATACACTTATGTATGTTTTAAAAAAAATAATTTTTTAAACAATAATATATACTTTATAAAATGATAATTTGGCTAAATTTTTTTTACTAGTTTTTATAAATCAACTCCCTCACACATGCGGTCTACATCAGGGGTCGGCAACCTTTTACTACTGAAGAGCCAAAAGTTACAATTTACAAAATTTCCCAGTTTTTAAAGAGCCACTAACATTTTTATTTCAAAATTTTGGCATTTGATTAGGATTTTTGTTTCTATATTTTGGTATTTGATTAGGATTAGGTAAATACATTTTATTTGTTATTTAAAATAAATAGCTTTAAATATGCATTAATATTAATTCATGAAAAAAATACACATGTTTCACCAGAATACTAAATTAGTAATCAAGTAATTTATTTATAGGACTATCCCAATTGACTGCAAAATTATCAATGTTTTAAATACACATTGTTGTTTATAATTTAATCTATTAAATAATACGAGCTGACCCGCGCCGCAGCATACGCCGCTATCTAGTTGTTTTCTTTTCTACTTATCAACAATTCATAATTTGTGAAGTCGACACTATCCCACCCCCTACCTAAACAAATCATCATCAAGTCTAAACAAATCAAGGGAGATAACTTATTGACATTTCTAATTTTACAAAAAACATAATACGAAAGAAAAAAATACACTACACTGATGTATGTCTTAAAAGATTAATTTGTAGGCAATAATGCGTACTTTTTAAAATAATAGTTTGGTTAAATTATCAAAACGTTAGATAAGAAAAAAAAATAATTACGGAAAGAGACACTTTAACTTTTATACAAGCTTAGTTCTTGAGTTCTTTTTAAACTACACTTAACTTATTTTTACTGGATAAAAAACTTACGGCTATTTCTGGATTCCTATCAAGGGGATAAAATTATTCTGGTGTCATGCATAGAGACAGGGTCAAGTTTATCTTTACGTGTCTCCACATTAAATGCAAAAAGTGCGCCCATTTCCTGGTCCTCATTAAGCAAAACAGAACCATCGCCTACCAATGCTCCTACTGCCAAAAAATACCCGCAGTATTCACGTCTATAATGCAGATAAGACTGCACCTCCAGAGTTCTGTTAAACTACACTGAGCTCACAATTAAAAATAATACTTGTGGGTATTTCTGGATCCCTATCAAGGGGATAAAATAATTCTAGTGTCCTTCAAAGAGACAGGGTCCAGTTTCTATCTTTACGTGTTTCCACTCGATACAAATCAAATGCAAAAAGTGCACCCATTTCGTGGTCCTCATTAAGCAAAACAACCATAGCCTACCAATGCTCCTACTGCGAAGAACTACCCACAGTATTCACGTCTAAAATGCAGATAAGACTACACCTCCAGAGTTGGCACCCAAACAATAACCCAGAGTTCGATGAAGTCTACTGTAGGAAAGGAAAAAAAAAACAGGCAATACGAGAATTGTATTGAGACAAACCAAAACCAAACAAAAGACAGAACCCACTGAAGCCAAGTGTCCAGATCAAACTACAAATACCCCCCCCCCCACCCACCAATCCACCAATGTTATCTCAATCATACTTTAATTGTTTTGTAATTTCTCCCAAACATAAATGCACCCCAGTTTACCCTACGCTGAAGCATATACAAACCTTAAACTATTAGAAAATTGATGTGTAAAATAAAGATGTGATAAAATGTGAGTTGTTCTAAAATTAAAATGTACCACATAAATGATAATGTACATAATAATCAAGAAATAATAACGTATAAATGATGTTTGATATTTTCTGTATGTTTTTTTTATGTAAACTTGATCTTACCCCTGAAACCCTTGCTCAAGGGGGAGGCGATAAGAGAGGAAGAATATTAAACGTAAAAAAATATTTAAAAAGTGACAAAACATAAAAATTTGTTTCGATTACATTAGATGCGCATTGTTGATTTGTGAATAATAGGATGTTACAATTTAATAAGAAGTCTCTGTGTTGTAGCCAAATTCTTAAACTTACTTAAGCAGGTGTAGGCGACATGTGAGGGTGTTGTAGTTTGTTGAGTATGTTGACGGATCGTTACAGTGTTATAGACGATTGGTGGTTTTTATAGGATGGTAATTAATAGTTCACAGATGCAAAACAGAATTCCCCATTGACCGTTTAAACAGCATTATGGGCTCCCTGCTCTATAACTCTTAGCAATGTTATGGGCCAATACATTCGGCTATATTACTGGAGTAAAACAAGGTATTAGACCCCTGCTTGGCTGTTGGAAGGGGGAGGGATCATGGGCCACAAAACACCATCAATTTTAAATTAATACCACCAATCCTAAACAAATCACCACTAAACTTAAACAACTCACCAATAAAACAACTCATCATCATCATTCCTTCGTGGCCCCTGGGGAGCAAAGGGCTGCAACCACACATCTCCATCGGACTAGGTTTTTGGCTGCCCCCTTTATCTGTGCCCATGTGTGCCCAGCTGCTTTCGCCTCTTCTTAAACTAGCTTCCGTTAGGCTTTCACTAGTAGCCATCATGGGCTCTTCTAGAGAGGATCCCCCTCGACCAAGTTGGTGGTGGGTTTGTGTACTTGCAGTTTCTGTAGCGGTATATTTTTTTTACGAAATAAGGTTGATAGCCTTATGTTTCAACCCCCAACCTGGAGGACCAGGGTGCTAGCTTTCGTCTGACCCCTACCCGCGCAGATGTTCCAAGCTTGGTTGAACCTACTAGGAGTTTACACTCTGGGGGTGGTCAGGTTACACAAGCTGCACAGCCACGACAAGGCTCTAACACCGGATGGAAGAATAAAACAACTCATCATGAAGCAAATAGCCAGAAAATGTCATCTTCTAAATAAAATAAACCGGGAGTGATTTCCCCTAAACTTTCTCGAATATTCTAATATAACACTACGGGCGATGGCAACTCGGGATATAGACAAAATTTTAAATCCATTTTTAATTACTTAAAATTTTAATAATAGAATAGAATAGGCGACCTATGAGATAGTGACGGTTAGAGGGGGGTGGGGTTGGGGGGGGGGGGGGGGGTGATACGTATAGACGGCATGTGAGGTTGTGAGTGCGGGGAGTCGTGAGATGTGTAGATCATATGTGCGGGTGTGGGGGTATCTAAAATAGTAAAAATATTAACTTCAAGGGAGATAACTGACTAATATTTCCAAATTTAAAATAAAAATGCTACGAAAGAACAAAATACACAACCTTGATAAAATATTTAATAGATTAAATTAAAAACAATAATTTGTACTTTAAAAAGTGTGTTAAAAATTATTTTTTTAAATGTTTAAAATGTTGGATAAATGTTTAAAAATTACGAATAGAGAGACTTGTTGAGGTATAAAACCTAGTAAAACAATTACTTTAAAGGGAAATAACAAATAGACATTTCTAAATTTAAAATAAAAATAGTACGAAAGAACAAAATACACCACACTGATATAACCTTTTATAGATTAAATTATAAACAAAAAATATGTACTTTAAACAGTCTATAATTGTTTTTTAATGTTCAAAATTTTGGATAATTAAAAATTAATTACGAATAGTGGCACTTTAGATTTGTTACAATCTTAGTTCTAAAGTATTTTTAATCTACTCTTAACTACGTGGCCTTCTCTGTGACATTATGTAACTATTTCTGGATCCCTTTCAAAGGGACAAAACATGAAAATTGATATGATTAATATTAATGCCGTTTTTGGATTAGTGCATAATTAGGATGTTACTGTTTAATTTGGAGTCATTGTGCTGTAGATCAAATACTTAAACTTACTTAAACAGGTGTAGGTGGGGTGTGAGGGTGTTGGGTCAGATGTTAACGCATGTGTGAGAGTTTAGATGTGAGGGTGTGGGGCATTGAGATGTATAGGCGATATATTATGGTGTGGAAGTGAGATGTGAGGGAATGGGAGTGAATGTGAGGGAGTGGGAGTGAATGTGGATGTGGATGTGTGGAAATGGGATGTGAGGGTGTGGGGGTATAAGAGTGGGAGTGAATGTAAGGGTGTGGAGATGGATGTGAGGGTATTGGGGTGAATGTGGGGGTATGCAGATGGGATGTGAGGGTGTGGGAGTGAATGTGGGGGTGTGGAGATGGATGTGAGGGTATTGGGGTGAAGGGGGGTATGCAGATGGGATGTGAGGGTGTGGGGGTGAATGTGGGGGTGTGGAGATGGGATGTGACGGTGTGGGGTGAGATGTGAGGGTGTAGGAGTTAATGTGAGGGAGTGGGAGTGGGAGTGAATGTGGATGTGTGGAGAAGGGATGTGAGGGTGTGGGGCTGAATGTGTGGTTGTGGATATGGGATGTGAGGTGTGGGGTGAGATGTGAGGGAGTGGGAGTGAATGTGAGGGAGTGGGAGTGGGAGTGAATGTGGATGTGGATGTGGATGTGTGGAGAAAGGATGTGAGGGTGTGGGAGTGAATGTGGGGTGTGGAGAAGGGATGTGAGGGCGTGGGAGTGAATGTAGATGTGGATGGGTGGAGAAGGGATGTTAGGGTGTGGGTTGAATGTGGATGTATATGTGGATGTGTGGAGGGTGTGGGGCTGAATGTGTGGTTGTGGATATGGGATGTGAGGTGTGGGGTGAGATGTGAGGGAGTGGGAGTGAATGTGCGGGAGTGGGAGTGGGAGTGAATGTGGATGTGGATGTTTGGAGAAGGGATGTGAGGGTGTGGGGGTGAATGTGGGGTGTGGAGAAGGGATGTGAGGGTGTGTGGGTGAATGTAGATGTGGATGTGTGGAGAAGGGATGTGAGGGTGTGGGAGTGAATTTAGATGAGGATGTGTGGAGAAGGGATGTGAGGGTGTGGGGGTGAATGTGGATGTAGATGTGTGGAGAAGGGATGTGAGGGTGTGGGAGTGAATGTAGATGTGGATGTGTGGAGAAGGGATGTGAGGATGTGGGAGTGAATGTAGACGTGGATGTGTGGAGAAGGAATGTGAGGGTGTGGGGTGAATGTGGATGTGTGGATAAGAGATATGAGGGTGTGTGGTGCATGTGGATGTGTGGAGAAAGGATGTGAGGGTGTGGGAGTCAATTTGAGAGTGTATAGATGGGATATGATGGTGTGGGGGTGGGAGTGAGATGAGATGTGTGGGTGTGGGTGTGGGTGTTGGAGTTAGATGTGCGGGTGTGGTAGTGTGGGGTGAGGGCGTGGCAGTTGGAGTGAGATATAAGAGTGTGGGAGCCATATGTGAGGGTGTGGGAGTGATTTCTGGAATGTGGAGATGGGATGTGAGGGTGTAGGGGTGAATGTGAGGATGTGGGGTGAGATGTGTAAGTGAATTGTACGTGTGATAGATTGTTGAGTATGTTGACGGATTGTTACAGTATAATAGACGATTGTTGGCTGTTATAGGATGGTAGGTAACAAGTAATAATTCCCAATTTGACTATTTAAAGAACTTCATGGGTCTTATGTTCGATAACTTGTAGGACTGTTATGGCCCCTTCAATACGGCTATATACCAGGGGTCGGCAACCTTTCGAAGCGGAAGAGCCAAAAGTTACAATTTTCAAAATTTCCCTGGTTTTAAAGAGCCATTAACAATTTTTTTTTTTCAAGTATTCTTTTTTTTTTTTATTAAGATTAGTAGTATTTGTGCAAGGAGATGGAGAGCCGCATCTTGACATCAAAAGAGCCGCATGCGGCTCGCGAGCCGCAGGTTGCCGACCCCTGCTATATACGATTAGTACTATGGGTCTTTATTCGGCTTTTGAATAAAGAGATATGGGCCACATATTCGGTTATGTAACAGAGCGTATTGGTGATTTGGTGAGGTTTGGTGATGATTTGTTTAGGTTTTTTTTGTTTGAGGGGGGGGGGGGAGTGGTATTGGTAGTTTGATCTGAAATCCTGGTTTTAGTGGGCTGTATCTTTTGCTTGGTTTGTTTGTTTCGTCTCTTAATACAGTTCTCCTTTTGCCTTTTTCTTTGCTTCTTCTGCAGTACTTCGTTGTGCGCTGGATTATTGTTTGAGTTACAGCTCTGGAGGTGTAGTTTTATCAACATTTTTTTTATGTGAATACTGCGGGTATTTCTTCACAGATGGAGCATTGGTAGGCGATGGCTTTGGGGTGGTTGGTTGCGAAACAATATAGCATGTCTACTGACATATTTTCTTTACATGTCTGCAGTTTAAAACATCGCTGTGTGCCATGTCTAAGTGTTCTGCTTTTGTTAGGCTGAATAAGAGGTCGCGTAGTGCGTAGCGGTTTAGTTTTGGCTTATGTTTGGTGGTGAGTTGTTTAGGTTTGGTGGTGAGTTGTTTAGGTTTGGTGGTGAGTTGTTTAGGTTTGGTGCTGATTTGTTAAGGTTCGATGGTGAGTTTTTATGTGGTGAGTTCTTTTCTTGGTGATTTGTTTATGTTTGGTGGTGATTTGTTTAGGTTTGGTGGTGAGTTGTTTAGATATAATGGTGAGTTGTGAAGGTGGCTGAGTTGTTTAGGTTTGGTGGTGAGTTGTTTAATGTTGAGTTGCTTCGGTTAGGATAAATAGTGTACCATGACCCCCTCCCCCCTTTTTATAGCATGACAGGGGTCCAACACATTGTTTCAATTAGCTGAACAGTGGCGCATACTCTCTGTTGCATATCCGATTATGTGGCCCATATCTCATCATTCAAAAGTCGAGGAAAGACACATAATACCCATCTTATATAGCCGAGTTGAAGGGCTCATAACAGTTTAAATAGTTCTCGAACATGAGATCGTGATGCTTTTTAAATAGTCAATCATTTGTACTTACCATCTTATAACAGCCAACAATCGTCTATAATACTGTAATGATCCGTCGACATACTCAACAATCTATCACACGCACATATTCACCCACACGTCTCACCCCACAACCTCACATTCACCCCTACACCCTAATATCCCATACCACACCCCCATAAACACCCCCACACCATCGCAAACCACTCCCACACACTCTCATCCCATCTCCACACCCCCACATTCACTCTCACCCACTCAAATTTTACTTATATACATCTCACCCCACACCCTCACATGTCGCCTACACATTTTTGAGTAAGTTTAAGAATTTGATCTACAACACTATGACTTCTAATTAAACAGTAATAATGTAACATTCTATTATTCAGTAAAAAACGGCATTTGTATAAATCGTAACAATTTTATTTTTTGTCCCTTTGATTTTTTTCCCTTTAAAAGGGATCCTAAATCCAGTTTAAAAGCCAACATAGTATTGCGTAGTTTAAAGGAACCCAAGAATTAACCTTGTAATAAAGCTAAAGTGTGTATATTCGTGATTTATTTTTGTTTACGCAACATTTTTAACATAAAAAAAAACATCAATGTTTAAAGTACACATTGTTTTTTTTAATAATTTAATCTATTAAATAATACGAGCTGACCCGCGATGTAGCATACGCCGCTATCTAGTTGTTTTCTTTTCTACTTATCAACAATTCATAATTTGTGAAGTCGACACTATCCCACCCCCCTACCTAAACAAAACACCATCAAGTCTAAACAAATCACAACCAAATCTAAACAAATCACCACCAACCTAAACAAATCACCACCAAACTTTAATTACCACCAAACCTAAAAAAATCACCGCAAAACCTAAACAATTCACAACCGAATCTAAACAAATAACCACCAAACCTAAACAACTCACCATCAAACCTAAATAACTCACCATCAAACCTAAACAACTCACCACCTAAACAACTCACCACCTAAACAACTTACCATCAAACCTAAACAACGCACCACCAAACCTAAACAACTCACCACCAAACCTAAACAACTCACCATCAAACCTAAACAACTCACCACCTAAACAACTCACCATCAAACCTAAACAAATCACCATCAAACCTAAACAACTTACCATCAAACCTAAACAAATCACCATCAAACCTAAACAACTCACCACCAAACCTAAACAACTCACCACCGAACAACTTACCATCAAACCTAAACAACACACCACCAAACCTAAACAACTCACCACCAAACCTAAACAAATCATCACCAAACCTAAAAAAGAGGGCGGGGCGGGAGGTTCTCGTAGAAAAAAGAATTGCACACCAAGTTACGCCTAAAGGAAATCTCCATAATAGTGCTGAATATTATTACTACTTTATAAATTTACATTCGTTTTTTGAGAAATCGGAAATTGCGAAAATTACTACTTTCGGTCAACGGAAATTATTCAAAATTTGACAGAAGGTAGAAAATTAGATCTTTTACTTACATTTGAAATTTCATTTCTATATCTGAAATAGTTCTCTAGTTATAGGCTTTTAAAAAATTCAAAGTAGAAAAAGTACCACTTCCGTTTATCGGAAATCGCTCAAAAGTTGATACGGATCTACGATTTTGATATAATAATTATATATAAAATGTCATCAACCTAGCTGTAACGGTGCTCAAGTTATCGTGTTTACAGACACACACACACACACAGACATACGGACAAGATTGCAAAACTATGTTTTTCAGACTCAGTGAGGTTTAAAACGTCGAGATCTGCAAAAATCTCAATTTTTTTTTTTGCACATTACAGGCTTTCTCTATACTTAGTAGGCCTATATACGAGAAAGTAAAATAAGTAAAAATATTACAATCAAGGGAGATAACGTAATGACATTTCTAATTTTACAATAAACATAATACGAAAGAAAAAAATACACTACATTGATGTATGTCTTAAAAGATTAATTTGTAAACAATAATGCGTACTTTTTAAAATAATAGTTTGGTTAAATTTTCAAAACGTTAGATAAGAAAAAAAAATAATTACGGAGTGAGACACTTTAACTTTAATACAAGCTTAGTTCTTAAATTCTTTTAAACTACACTCAACACGATTTTGTATTTTACTTTTAATGGTTATTTATGGATCCCTATCAAGGGGATAAAATAATTCTGGTGTCATGCATAGAGACAGGGTCAAGTTTATCTTTACGTTTTTCCACATGAAATGCAAAAAGTGCGCCCATTTCCTGGGTCCTCATTAAGCAAAACAGAACCATCGCCTACCAATGCTCCTACTGCGAAGAACTACCCGCAGTATTCACGTATAAAATGCAGATAAGATTACACTTCCAGAGTTGGCACCCAAACAATAACCCAGAGTTCGATGAAGCTACTGTAGGAATGGAAAAAAAACAGGCAATACGAGAATTGTATTGAGAGACGCACCAAAACCAAACATAAGACAGAACCCACTGAAGCCAAGTGTCCAGATCAAACTACAAATACCCCCCCCCCCACCCACCAATCCACCAATGTTATCTCAATCATACTTTAATTGTTTTGTAATTTCTCCCGAACATAAATGCACCCCAGTTTACCCTACGCTGAAGCATATACAAACCTTAAACTATTAGAAAATTGATGTGAAAAATTAAGATGTGATAAAATTTGAGTTGTTCTAAAGTTAAAATGTACCACATAAATGATAATGTACATAATAATCAAGAAATGATAACGTATAAATGATGTTTGATATTTTCTGTATGTATTTTTTATGTAAAATTGCTCTTACCCCTGAAACCCTTGCTCAATGGGGAGGCGATAAGAGAGGAAGAATATTAAACGTAAAAAAAATATTTAAAAAGTGACAAAACATAAAAATTTGTTTCGATTACATTAGATGCGCATTGTTGATTTGTGAATAATAGGATGTTACAATTTAATAAGAAGTCTCTGTGTTGTAGCCAAATTCTTAAACTTACTTAAGCAGGTGTAGGCGACATGTTATGGTGTTGTAGTTTGTTGAGTATGTTGACGGATCGTTACAATACCATAGACGATTGGTGGTTTTTATAGGATGGTAATTAATAGTTCGCAGATGCAAAACAAAATTCCTCATTTGACCATTTAAACAGCATTATGGGCTCCCTGCTCTATAACTCTTAGCAATGTTATGGGCCAATACATTCGGCTATATTACTGGAGTATAACAAGGTATTAGACCCCTGCTTGGCTGTTGGAAGGGGGAGGGATCATGGGCCACAAAACACCATCAATTTTAAATTAATACCACCAATCCTAAACAAATCACCACTAAACTTAAACAACTCACCAATAAAACAACTCATCATCATCATTCCTTCGTGGCCCCTTGGGAGTAAAAGGCTGCAACCACACATCTCCATCGGACTAGGTTTTTGGCTGCCCCCTTTATCTGTGCCCATGTGTGCCCAGCCGCTGTCGCCTCTTCTTAAACTAACTTCCGTTAGGCTTTCACTAGTAGGCATCATGGGCTCTTCTAGAGAGGATCCCCCTTGACCAAGTCGGTGTTGGATTTGTGTACTTGCAGTTTCTGTAGCGGTATAATTTTTTTTTATGAGATAAGGTTAATAGCCTTATGTTTCAACCCCCAACCTGGAGGACCAGGGTGTTAGCTTTCGTCTGACCCCTACCCGCGCAGACCTTCCCAGCTTGGTTGAACCTACTAGGAGTTTACACTCCCGCTGGTATAGCTCTGGGGGTGGTCAGGATACACAAGCTGCACAGCCACGACAAGGCTCTAACACCAGATGGCAGAATAAAACAATTCATCATGAAGCAAATAGCCAGAAAATATCATCTTCTAAATAAAATAAACCGGGAGTGATTTCCCCTAAACTTTCTCGAATATTCAAATATAACACTACGGGCGACGGCAACTCGGGATATAGACAAAAATTTTAATCCATTTTTAATTACTTAAACTTTTTATAATAGAATAGAATCTGGTAGAAAAAAGAATTGCACACTAAGTGAACGCCAAATAAATGTGCACAATATTGCGGAATATTATTAGTACTTTCTAAACTCACATGCGTATTTTTGAGATATCGGAAATGACGTAAATCACTAGTTCCGGTTGACGGAAATTACTCAAAATTAAATAGAAGGAAGTGAATTCGATTTTTTACTTACGTGTGAAATTTCAATTATTTATCTGAAATAGTACTCTAATTATAGGCTTTTGAAAAATTAAAGTAGAAAAAGTTTCAATTACGGTTATCGGAAATCACTCAAAAGTTTAAACGAATCTACGATTTTGATATAATACTTATATATGAAATTTCATCAACCTAGCTGTAACGGTACTCAAGTTATTACAGACACACACAGACAAACAAAAACACACACACAGACACATACACACACACAGACATACTATGTTTTTCCGACTCAGGGAGCCCTAAAACGTCGAGATTTGCAAAAGTTTCGATTTTTAAAAAAAAAATTTCCACGATTACAAGACTTTTTCTATACTTCGTATATACGAGAAAGTAAAAAAAAAAAACCTGACATATTTACCATCACCAATTTGCTAAATTAACCTGTTCAAACTTTAAGCTACGTTAAGACACGCTTTAACTTGCCACATATCGACCTGCACAGGTAGGTCAATTGGTTCTTGATTGCCAACAACTTCACTAAATAAGTAATCTTTTAAACCTCACCTGCACCCCCCCCCCACCCCTAACCTACCTGGCTGAATAAAATATAATTTTTGTAATGTACAAATTGAACGTACAGGGATTGATGAAATCGTGAAAGTAAACTTTGATTGGCTATGAAAATATGATTAAATTGACTGGACTTGGCGAAAATTAATTGTAAATTACAGATTTTTGGACGGGTGTTTTATGTAAACATTTCTAGCGTCTTCTCAAATATGTGGCCCCTGCTGCACATTGTGTGTGTGTGTGTGTGTTCGAGGGGGGGAGGGTGGTTAGGCGACATTTGAGATTGTGACGGTTAAAAGGGGGGGGGGGGAGGGGCGAAGAGGGGTAGGGTGAAGGGGTGATACGTGTAGACGGCATGTGAGGGTGTGAGTGCGGTGGGTGGTTAGATATGTAGACCATTTGTGCGGGTGTGGGGGTATTCAAAAATTGTAAAAAAATTAACTTCAAGGGAGATAACTGACTAATATTTCCAAATTTAAAATACAAATAGTACGTAAGAACAAAATACACAACGTTGATAAATTATTTAATAGATTAAATTTAAAGCAATAATTTGTACTTTAAAAAGTGTTTAATTTTTTTTTAATATATAAAATGTTGGATAAATGTTTTAAAAATTACGATTAGAGAGACTTGTTGAGGTATAAAAACTAGTAAAACAATTTTTTAAAGGGAAATAACAAATTGACATTTCTAAATTTAAAAGAAAAATAGTACCAAAAAAACAAAATACACAACACCGATATTACCTTTAATAGATTAAATTATAAACAAAAATATGTACTTTAAACAGGATAATTGTTTTTTACTGTTTATAATTTTGGATAAATAAAAAATTAATTACAATTTGAGACACTTTAGATTTATTACAATCTTAGTTCTACAGTAACTTTAATCTACTCTTTTCAATTGTAAAGATGATTACTTTTTTATATGTATTTCTGGATCCCTTTCAAAGGGACAAAACATGAAAATTGATATGATTAATTTATTGGATTAGTGCAGGAGTCGGCAACCTGCGGCTCGCGAGCCGCATGTGGCTCCTTTGATATCAAGATGCGGCTCTCCAGCTCCCTGAACAAATACTAATAATCTTAATAAAAGATAACATATTTGAAATTTAAAAAATGCTAGTGGCTCTTTAAAACCAGGAAAATTTTGAAAATTGTAAATTTTGGCTCTTCCGCTTCAAAAGGTTGCCGACCCCTGGATTAGTGCATAATAGGATGTAACTGCTTAATTTGCAGTCATTGTGCTGTAGATAAAATTCTTAAACTAACTTAAACAGGTGTAGGTGGGGTGTGGGGTGAGATGTTAACGCATAATGTGAGAGCCTAGATGTGGAGAAGGGATGTGAGGGTGTGGGAGTAAAAGTATGGGGGGTGGAGATGGGATATGATGGTGTGGGGGTGAATTGAGGGTATAGAGATGGGATGAGATGGTGTCGGGGTGAGATATGTGGGTGTGGGTGTGGGTTTTGGAGTTAGATGTGTGGGTGCGGTAGTGAGATGTGAGGGTGTAGCAGTGGGAGTGAGATATGAGAGTGTGGGAGCCATATGTGAGATTGTGGGAGTGATTTCCGGAATGTGGAGATGGGATGTGGGGGTGAATGTGAGGGTGTGGGGTGAGATGTGTAAGTGAATATGTGCGTGTGGTAGATTGTTGAATATGTTGACGGATCGTATAATAGACGATTATTGGCTTTTATAGGATGGTAGGTAACAAGTAATAATTCCCCATTTGACTATTTAAAGAACTTCATGGGCCCCATGTTCGGTAACTTGTAGGACGGTTATGGGCCCTACCATTCGGCTATATACGATTAGTACTATGGGTCTTTATTCGAATTTTGAATGGATAAATATGGGCCACATATTCGGATATGTAACAGAGCGTATGGGCCACTATTCAGCTATTTAAAACAAGGTATCAGACCCCTGCTAGGCTGTTAGAAGGGGGTGGGATCATGGGCCGCTATTCAACAAAACCTAAACAAAACACTATCAAGTCTAAACAAACTCCACAAAACTTAAACAACTACACACCAAACCTAAACAAATCACCACCAAACCTAAACAACTCACCACCAAACCTAAACAAATCACCACCAAACCTAAACAAATCACCACCAAACCTAAACAACTCACCACCAAACCTAAACAACTCACCACCACACCTAAACAAATAACCACCAAACCTAAACAAATCACCACCAAACCTAAACAAATCACCACCAAACCTAAACAACTCACCACAAAACCTAAACAACTCACCATCACACCTAAACAACTCACCACCAAACCTAAACAAATCACCACCAAACCTAAACAACTCACCATCACACCTAAACAAATAACCACCAAACCTAAACAAATCACCACCAAACCTAAACAAATCACCACCAAACCTAAACAAATCACCACCAAACCTAAACAACTCACCATCACACCTAAACAAATAACCACCAAACCTAAACAAATCACCACCAAACCTAAACAAATCACCACCAAACCTAAACAACTCACCATCACACCTAAACAAATAACCACCAAACCTAAACAAATCACCACCAAACCTAAACAACTCACCACCAAACCTAAACAACTCACCACCACACCTAAACAAATAACCACCAAACCTAAACAAATCACCACCAAACCTAAACAAATCACCACCAAACCTAAACAACTCACCACAAAACCTAAACAACTCACCATCACACCTAAACAACTCACCACCAAACCTAAACAAATCACCACCAAACCTAAACAACTCACCATCACACCTAAACAAATAACCACCAAACCTAAACAAATCACCACCAAACCTAAACAAATCACCACCAAACCTAAACAAATCACCACCAAACCTAAACAACTCACCATCACACCTAAACAAATAACCACCAAACCTAAACAAATAACCACCAAACCTAAACAAATCACCACCAAACCTAAACAACTCACCACCAAACCTAAACAACTCACCACCACACCTAAACAAATAACCACCAAACCTAAACAAATAACCACCAAACCTAAACAAATCACCACCAAACCTAAACAACTCACCACCAAACCTAAACAACTCACCACCACACCTAAACAACTCACCACCACACCTAAACAACTCACCACCAAACCTAAACAAATCACCACCAAACCTAAACAAATCACCACCAAACCTAAACAAATCACCACCAAACCTAAACAAATCACCACCAAACCTAAACAACTCATTACCAAGTCTAAAAAACTCACCACCAAAACAACTCACCGTGAAGCAAATAGCCAGAAAATTTAACCTTCTAATAAAAATAAACCTGCCATATTTACCATCACCAATTTGCTAAATTAACCTGCCCAAACTTTAAGCCACGTTAAGACACGCTTTACCTTGCCACATATCGACCTGCACAGGTAGGTCAATTGATTCCTGATTGCCAACAACTTCACTGATTAAGTAATCTTTTAAACCTCACCTGCACCCCCCCCCCCCCCCTCCACCCACCCCTAACCTACCTGGCTGAATAAAATATAATTTTTGTAATGTACAAATTGAACGTACAGGGATTGATGAAATCGTGAAAGTAAACTTTGATTGGCTATGAAAATATGATTAAATCGACTGGACTTGGCGAAAATTAATTGTAAATTACAGATTTTTGGGCGGGTGTTTTATGTAAACATTTCTAGCGTCTTCTCAAATCTGTGGCCCCTGCTGCACATTGTGTGTGTGTGTGTTCGAGGGGGGGAGGGTGGTTAGGCGACATTTGAGATGGTGACGGTTAAAAGGGGGGGGGGGCGAAGGGGGGTAGGGTGAAGGGGTGATACGTGTAGACGGCATGTGAGGGTGTGAGTGCGGTGGGTGGTTAGATATGTAGACCATATGTGCGGGTGTGGGGGTATTCAAAAATTGTAAAAAAATTAACTTCAAGGGAGATAACTGACTAATATTTCCAAATTTAAAATAAAAATAGTACGTAAGAACAAAATACACAACGTTGATAAATTATTTAATAGATTAAATTTAAAGCAATAATTTGTACTTTAAAAAGTGTTTAATTTTTTTTAATATTTAAAATGTTTGATAAATGTTTTAAAAATTACGAATAGAGAGACTTGTTGAGGTATAAAAACTAGTAAAACAATTACTTTAAAGGGAAATAACAAATAGACATTTCTCAATTTAAAAGAAAAATAGTACCAAAAAAACAAAATACACAACACCGATATAACCTTTAATAGATTATATTATAAACAAAAATATGTACTTTAAACAGTGATAATTGTTTTTTACTGTTTATAATTTTGGATAAATAAAAAATTAATTACAATTTGAGACATTTTAGATTTATTACAATCTTAGTTCTACAGTACTTTAATCTACTCTTTTCAATGGTGGAGATATTTGGTTTTTTATATGTATTTCTGGATCCCTTTCAAAGGGACAAAACATGAAAATAGATATGATTAATTTATTGGATTAGTGCATAATAGGATGTAACTGCTTAATTTGCAGTCATTGTGCTGTAGATAAAATTCTTAAACTAACTTAAACAGGTGTAGGTGGGGTGTGGGGTGAGATGTTAACGCATGTGTGAGTTTAGATGTGAGGGTGTGGGGCATTGAGATGCATAGATGACATATGAGGGTGTGGGGTGAGATGTGAGGGCGTCGGAGTGAATGTGAGGGAGTAGGAGTAGGAGCGAATGTGCGGGTGTGGAGATGGAAGTGAGGGTGTGGGACTCAATGTGGATGTGTGGAGAAGGAATGTGAGGGTGTGGGGTGAATGTGGGGGTGTGGAAAAGGGTTATGAGGGTGTTGGGGCGAATGTGGATGTGGATGTGGATGTGTGGAGAAGGGATGCGAGGGTGTGGGGGTGAATGTGGATGTGTGGAGAAGGGATATGAGAGTGTGGGGGTGAATTTAGGGTGTAGAGATGAGGTATGATGGTGTGGGGGTGAATTTGAGGGTATAGAGATGTGATGAGATGGTGTCAGAGTGAGATATGTGGGTGTGGTTGTGGGTTTTGGAGTTAGATGTGTGGGTGCGGTAGTGAGATGTGAGGGTGTAGCAGTGGGAGTGAGATATGAGAGTGTGGGAGCCATATGTGAGATTGTGGGAGTGATTTCTGGAATGTGGAGATGGGATGTGAGGGTGTGGGGGTGAATGTGAGGGTGTGGGGTGAGATGTGTAGTTGAATGTGAGCGTGTTGTTAATTGTTGAGTATGTTGACGGATTGTTACAGTATAATAGACGATTGTTGGCTTTTATAGGATGATAGGTAACAAGAAATAATTCCCCATTTGACTATCTAAAGAACTTCATGGGTCCCATGTTCGATAACTTGTAGGACGGTTATGGCCCCTTCCATTTGGCTATATACGATTAGTACTATGGGTCTTTATTCGAATTTTGAATGGATAGATATGGGCCACATATTCGGATATGTAACAGAGCGTATGCGCCACTATTCAGCTATTTAAAACAAGGTATCAGACCCCTACTAGGCTGTTAGAAGGGGGTGGAATCATGGGCGGCTATTCAACAAAACCTAAACAAAACATCATCAAGTCTAAACAACTCACCATCAAGTCTAAACAAACTCCACTAAACCTAAACAACTCACCACCAAAACAACTCACCACTAAACCTAAACAACTCACCACCAAAACAACTCACCACTAAACCTAAACAACTCACCACCAAAACAACTCACCACTAAACCTAAACAACTCACCACAAAACTAAACAACTACTCACCAAACCTAAACAACTCACCACCAAAACAACTCACCACTAAACCTAAACAACTCACCACCAAAACAACTCACCACTAAACCTAAACAACTCACCACCAAAACAACTCACCACAAAACTAAACAACTACTCACCAAACCTAAACAACTCACCACTGAACCTAAACAAATCACCACCACACCGAAACAAATAACCACCAAACCTAAACTACTCACCACAAAACCTAAACTACTCACCACAAAACCTAAACAACTCACCACAAACCTAAACAACTCACCACCAAACTTAAACAACTCACCACAAAACTAAACAACTACACACCAAACTTAAACAACTCATCACTAAACTTAAACAACTCACCACCAAAACAACTCACCACCTAACCTATAAAACTCACCACCAAAACAACTCACCACCAAAACAACTCACCGTGAAGCAAATAGCCAGAAAATTTCACCTTCTAATTAAAAAAAAACCTGACATATTTACCATCACCAATTTGCTAAATTAACCTGCCCAAACTTTAAGCCACGTTAAGACACGTTTTACCTTGCCACATATCGACCTGCACAGGTAGGTCAATTGATTCCTGATTGCCAACAACTTCACTGATTAAGTCATCTTTTAAACCTCACCTGCCCCCAACCCCCCCCCCCCCCCCAACCCCTAACCTACCTGTCTGAATTAAATATAAATTTTGTAATGTACATATTGAACGTACGGGGGTTGATGAAATCGTGAAAGTAAACTTTGATTGGCTATGAAAATATGATTAAATCGACTAGACTTGGCGAAAATTAATTGTAAATTACAGATTTTTGGACGGGTGTTTTTATGTAAATATTTCTAGCGTCTTCTCAAATGTGTGGCCCCTGCTGCACATTGTGTGTGTGTTGGGGGGGGGGGGTGGTGGTGGTTAGGTGACATATGAGTTGGTGACGGTTAATGGGGGGGTGGGGTGTGTTGAAGGGGTGATACGTGTAGACGGCATGTGAGGGTGTGAGTGCGGTGAGTCGTGAGATGTGTAGACCATGTGTGCGGGTGTGGCGGTATTCAAAAAGAGTAAAAATATTAACTTTAAGGGAGATAACTGACTAATATTTCCAAATTTATAATAAAATAGTAAGAAAGAATAAAATACACAACCTTGATAAATTATTTAATAGATTAAATGAAAAACAATAATTTGTACTTTAAAAAGTGTTTAATTTTTTTTTATATATATTTAAAATGTTGGATAAATATTTTAAAAATTACGAATAGAGAGACTTGTTGAGGTATAAAAATTAGTAAAACAATTACTTTAAAGGGAAATAACAAATTGACATTTCTAAATTTAAAATAAAAATAGTACGAAAGAACAAAATACACCACACTGATATAACCTATAATAGATTAAATTATAAACAAAAGTATGTACATTAAACAGTCTATAATTGTTTTTTAATGTTCAAAATTTTGGATAATTAAAAATTAATTACGAATAGTGGCACTTTAGATATACTACAATCTTAGTTCTAAAGTATTTTTAATCTAGATCTACTCCTAACTATGTTGCATTTCTTTTACATCTTGTAATTATTTATGGATCCCTGTCAAAGGGACAAAACATGAAAATTGATATGATTAATATTAAGTCCGTATAAAGGTATCCATATATCGCTGCCGATTCTGACGTGATGTCCGGCGAAAATATTTTGCGGACAGACAGAGAGAGAGAGAGAGAGAGGTGCGAACGTGGGGTTTTATATATTAAGATAACACTACGGGCGATGGCAACTCGGGATATAGACTTAAATTTTAATCCATTTTTAATTACTTAAACTTTTTATAATAGAATAGAATCTGGTAGAAAAAAGAATTGCACACTAAGTGAACGCCAAATAAAATGTGCACAAGATTGCGGAATATTATTAGTACTTTCTAAACTCACATGCGTATTTTTGAGATATCGGAAATGGCGTAAATCACTAGTTCCGGTTGACGGAAATTACTCAAAATTAAATAGAAGGCAGTGAATTAGATTTTTTACTTACGTGTGAAATTTCAATTATCTATCTGAAATAGTACTCTAATTATAGGCTTTTGAAAAATTAAGCTAGAAAAAGTTTCAATTACGGTTATCGGAAATCACTCAAAAGTTTAAAAACGAATCTACGATTTTGATATAATACTTATATATGAAATTTCATCAACCTAGCTGTAACGGTACTCAAGTTATCGTGTTTACAGACACACACAGACAAACAAAAACACACACACACAGACACACACACAATCACACACACAGACTATGTTTTTCCGAGCCCTAAAACGTCGAAATTTGGAAAAGTTTCGATTTTTAAATATTTTTGTCCACGATTACAAGACTTTTTCTATACTTCGTATATACGAGAAAGTAAAAAAAAAAAAAAAACCTGACATATTTACCATGACCAATTTGCTAAATTAACCTGTTCAAACTTTAAGCCACGTTAAGACACGCTTTACCTTGCCACATATCGACCTGCACAGGTAGGTCAATTGATTCCTGATTGCCAACAACTCCACTGATTAAGTCATCTTTTAAACCTCACCTGCCCATTCCCCCCCCCCCCCCCCCCAAACCCCTAACCTACCTGGCTGAATTAAATATAATTTTTTTAATGTACATATTGAACGTATGGGGGTTGATGAAATCGTGAAAGTAAACTTTGATTGGCTATAAAAATATGATTAAATCGACTGGAATTGGCGAAAATTAATTGTAAATTACTGGACGGGTGTTTAATGTAAACATTTCTAGCGTCTTGTTAAATGTGTGGCCCCTGCTGCACATTGTGTGTGTGTGTGTGTGTGTGCGTGTGTGTGTTTGTGAGTGTGTGTGTGTTGGAGGGGGGGAGGGTGGTTAGGCGACCTACGAGATGGTGACGGTTAGAGGGGGTGGGGTTGGGGGGGGGGGGGGTGATACGTGTAGACGGCATGTGAGGGTGTGAGTGCGGTGAGTCGTGAGATGTGTAGATCATATGTGCAGGTGTGGGGGTATCTAAAATAGTAAAAATATTACCTTCAAGGGAGATAACTGACTAATATTTCCAAATTTAAAATAAAAATGGTACGAAAGAACAAAATACACAACGTTGATAAATTATTTAATAGATTAAATTAAGAACAATAATTTGTACTTTAAAAAGTGTTTAATTATTTTTTAAATATTTAAAATGTTGGATAAATGTTTTAAAAATTACGAATAGAGAGACTTGTTGAGGTATAAAAACTAGTAAAACAATTACTTTAAAGGGATATAACAAACTGACATTTCTAAATTTAAAATAAAAATAGTACGAAAGAACAAAATACACTACACTGATACAATCTTTAATAGATTAAATTATAAACAACAACATGTACTTTAAATAGTGTATAATTATTTTTTATTGTTCAAAAGTATGGATAAGTGAAAAATTAATTACGATAAGAGACACTTTAGATGTATTACAATCATAGTTCTACAGTTACTTACATAAACTTTTATTAAACCACTTGTGTCTTTACAGGGTATGTTAGTATTTCTGGATCCCTTTCAAAGGGACAAAATAACAAATTGAAATGATTAATATTAATGCCGTTGTTTTGGATTAGTCCATAATAGGATGTTACCATAATAGGATGTTACTGTTTAATATGTAGTCATTATGCTGTTGATCAAATATTTAAACTTACTTAAACAGGTGTAGGTGGGGTGTGGGGTGAGATGTTAACGCATGTGTGAGTTTAGATGTGAGGGTGTGGGGCATTGAGATGTATAGGCGACATATGAGGGTGTGGAAGTTAGATGTGAAGGTGTGGGAGTGAATGTGGGTGTGTGGAGAGGGGATGTGAGGGTGTGGGAGTGAATGTGGGTGTGTGGAGATGGGATGTGAAGGTGTGGGAGTGAATGTGGGTGTGTAGAGAGGGGATGTGAGGGTGTGGGAGTGAATGTGGGTGTGTGGAGATGGGATGTGAAGGTGTGGGAGTGAATGTTGGTGTGTGGAGATGGGATGTGAGGGTGTGGGAGTGAATGTGAGGGTGTGGGGTGGGTGTTGGAGTTAAATGTGCGGGTGTGGGAGGGAGATGTGTGGGTTTGGGTGTGGGTGTGGGTGTGGGAGTGAGATGTGTGGGTGTGGGAGTGAGATGTGATAGTGTGGGTGTGGGTGTGGGTGTTGGAGTTAGATGTGCGGGTGTGCGAGTGAGATGTGTGGGTGTGGGTGTGGGAGTGAGATGTGTGGGTGTGGGAGTGAGATGTGAGATGTGAGATGTGATAGTGTGGGAGTGATTTCTGGAATGTGGAACTGGGATGTGAGGATGTGGGGTGAGATGTGTAGGTGAATGTGAGCGTGTGGTAGATTGTTGAGTATATTGACGGATTGTTACAATATAAAAGATAGTTGGTTTATACAGGATGGTAAGTAATTATTCACAGTTACAGAAAAATAATCAGCCATTTTACTGTTCAAAAAGCATTTCTACTTTCGGTTTTTCAAAAGCCTATAAGTTGAGCACTGTTTCTGAAAAATAGATGAAATCTCACGTATAAAGAAGAGATCTAATTATCTGTTTTCTAACAAATTTTGAGTAATTTCCGGTGACCGGAAGTAGTACTTTACGCTATTTCCGATTTCTCAAAAACGCATATGAATTTATTTTTTACTTGATTCCTCTGCCTTTCTTTATAAAGTACTAATGTTCCATACTATTATATACAGATTATTTGCAGTTCATGTGACGCGCAGTTCTTATTTTCTACGAGATTCTGTTCTATTTTTAAAAGTTTAAGTATTTAAAAATTGATTAAAATCATGTCTATATACCGAGTTGCTATCCCCATAAGTGTTTTTAAAAAATATTCAAGAAAGTTTAAGGGGAGATCACTCCCGCTTTATTTTAAATCAAGATTCTGTTAGGCGTACAATTAGCTCAGGAGCTAAGGGGCGCGGGGATTTTAGGTTCAGGAGTTAAGGGTTCATAGGGTTAAAGTCAGTTACTTTTAGTGAAATTAGTGTAACGAGAATTAAAGACAGACAGAGGAATCAACTAACAGGTTGGACAAACGAGCTTTTTAACTGATGTAAGGGAGAGAGCATCACTGGGGGTGTGACCTTCCAGTAAAGATCACCGGCCAGGATGAACTTCAACGGCCACGTGATCGTGACCCAGGCACCTAAATTTAGGCATCTGGCTTGGGTCAGGCATGGAGAGGGATGAGTTCATCACTTAGCCCTGCAGAGCCCAAACGACACGAGTAAGTAAAGAGTCAAGGGAGGTAACCGCATATTTAATAATCCGTTTTGAATATACGCAGTTGTTTCTCTTAGAATGTAATTTTAAAGTTGGTAGTTTTTGCTTTGATATATTTAAAACAACGAGCTACTTATAGTGTTTTAAAGAAATATTTTCAATGTCAGCGTTGGTACTGTCGAATTCACAAATTATGAATTATTGAAAATTAGAAACAACTAAATATCGGCGTATGTTATGCCGCGGGCCGGCTCGTTTTCAATAATTCATAATTTGTGAATTCGACAGTACCAACGCTGACACTGAAAATATTTCTTTAAAACACTATAAGTAGCTCGTTAAGGACCATAACCCCCCCCCCTTCCTTCCCTCCCCCCCTCCCCCCCTACGTTTAAAATCGTTGGCTCTGCTTGTAAACATTTAGAGTGAACACAGCTCACTAAAACCATGTAAGGGTGGGGAGGTAGGGAGAGAGTTTGCAGCTTGTTTTCTAACGGCTCGAAGAGGAGAATTATATATATAGATAATACGTTTTTAAAGCTTTTGTTTAACCTGTTTTTTATACTTTTGTCTCTTATATTATGGGTCGAAATTGGTCGACCGCTACAACGATCAAGAACCGATAACAATGCAAAGTGACAGCAAATTTGACTAAATAGGAGGCTTAGTTAATTTTTAAAGAGTTAATTAATTTTTCCCATATAAAGTATTAATATTTAAAGTGCATAATTATGTAGAAACTTGTAATTAAAACGTATTTTATTTTTTTATTTTTTTAAATGATAGCTATGTTTATTCTCAAAAAGACTTTAAAAATACCCGGGAATGTGCAGTGTTCATTGTTTACGGTTTAATACTAGCTATTTTTATTTTGTCAACTAGATTTGAAAACAATACAGTCAAACTCCCAAAACTACCATTAAAGATAAAATAAAAATTTATATTAATAACATAGGAATAAACAGCCAGATTCCTGACTTTCATAGGAAGATGCACGAAAAAAAAAATTGGAATAAAATAGTTTTAGTCGGATTTTGGGTCCCTTATTCAAGACAGACATTTTAATTAAGTTTTAATTTTAACTAAATCATACCGTATTCCGAATCCGATCCCTAAACGATACCGTATTACAGACCCTAGACCCTTAGCCTAAAACTGACCCTCAGTACGTCAACGTAGCTATAAGAACGATTCGTGTGTATGTTATACGTATACCTATACCTACCAGTGTTCCCTTTAAGGTGTGCGATTGCGCGGCCGCGCAGTAGTTTGGAACCTGCCGCGCAGTCATTTTTTTAAACTACATATTATATCCTTGAATAAGAGGTTTAAAACACCACACACATAAAATACACGTTGCACACTAGCCTTTTCCCCTTAGAGGGAATGATGATACCCTAATATTTTTGTTGACCGATTTTTTAAAGAAATAGCTTTGTAATTAAAATCATATAGTCTAGTTAAAAAATGTATTAGATCTATATCTTTCAGACGAACAGGTTTGTAATTAAAATAAAATATTGTAATTACAAAATGTATTGGATCTACAGCTTTTAAACGAACAGCTTAGTAATTAAAATAAAATAATCATATTACAAAATGTATTATGTCTATACCTTTGTATTTTAAAGTTTCCGTATTGATGTAAATCTATAAGGCAATACGAAATTGATGCCAGTTGATGATAGAAGTTCACGATGAGTATTATGAGGTGAATGAAGTCTTGGGGGTTAAGGTATTGATTAAGGTAAGTGTTATGGAAATCTTTAACAACATTTCGATTAAGGATTAGGCTAGGTTTGGTAGAAATCTTGGTTAGGTTAAGTTTGGTAGAAATCTTGATTAGGTTAAGTTTGGTAGAAATCTTGGTTAGGTTAAATCTTAGGGTGGTCGAAATCTTGGTTAGGCTAAGTTTTAGGGTTGTAGAGATCTTTGTTAGGCTAAGTTTTAGGGTTGTAGAGATCTTTGTTAGGCTAAGTCTTAGTTTGGTAGAAATCTTGGTTAGGTTAAGCCTTAGTTTGGTCGAAATCTTGGTTAGGTTAAATCTTAAGGTGGTAGAAATCTAGTTTAGGTTAAGTCTGTGACAAAGCTATATGGTTCGGCGTCTAACAATTCATGCTGATTTATTGCCACCAGCCCCCTATAACGGCAAAGTACTTTTTTTTTATCACAACGAAACTATTCACTTAAATTTATTTTCTCGACTCGAACAACCTAAAGTAACTACCCGCTGATATCCTTAACCCACCGGAACCTAAATCTTCCTCTATACAAACTTAACCCCAATCCTAAACAATCTCCCAGTTATAAACTATTTTATCTTAATTTGTCGTCCATTGTCCGAACTATTGTGGGAGAAGTTACCCAGTCAGGGGGGACAACCTACTTGATTCTTTCCGGACAGTCCTAAAGAAAGCGTTCATCCTACCATAGAGGGCAGTTACCCGTGACTTCAAATAGATCCTCCCCACCCCCAACAGCCTATCACCCCAGCCCGACACGGCTTATGAATTAGCTCAATCTCCCACCCAGAGTGTCGCCATTTTCTAGCTGTCCACCCCCTCCCCCTCCACCAGTTTATTTATGTCTGACTAGATCGGTGTGTCCGGACACACTGAAACACGAACGTCCTAGACACACAAGACAGGCGATGTGTCATATGTCAGTGTTATTTCAGTGTCAACACTGACAGCACAAAAGAGTCTAGTCTAAACCTCAGAGATCTTGTATAGATCAACATAATTATTCATCATTTTTTGTTATTTTAAATGACAAGTTTGTCGCTTGCTCTAATAATGTGTTTTTTTTTCCTTCAACATTGAAGCGGGACAACTCTACACTCGTAAAGCGGGATAACTCAACTATCCTAAAGCAGGATAACTCTGTGGTCTTAAAACAGGATATCGCCACATTCTTCAAATGGGATAAGTCATCAATCTAAAAAAAAAATACGCACCAATGACCAATACCTTAAAGCTGTATACTTTAATTTTAATTACAGCGTACTTATAACCAGCCGTTGTCAAGTCCTCGACACAATCATCCGAATACCGGAAAACATCTTTGAGTACCCAGTAGCTTGAACGATTAACGAAGTGGTTTGGGATATTAAAGGAAGGGGGATTTAAACAGACCAACAACGATGTAACTTAAGAATCATACACAATTCCACATTTGGATTTCAAGTTTAAAACTAAAACTTTGGGTTTAAAATATGTGTAGAATGATTTGTTTAAGCTAAATATGTAAACACAACTCTGATTCGTATTGTTTTGGGCCCGAAATTCATTTAATGTAGCAAATAGATTTAAAGCACTACCTTTTTTTTTAAATAAATGAAACTGAAGCTTGGTCTAAGCCTAAATGAACCAGAGAAAAGATAAACTGTAAAGGGAGAGAAGTCGCTAGTCTAAAAGTCCAAAAGTTGCGTCCCCTTGGTGTGTCGTTATCCCGCGGTCAGCAGTAAATAACCTGATCTTAGTAGAATGTCTGTCTGGGTAGGTGGAGTAGGGTGGCGATGAGTATGTGGTTTCCCCACGCGTTCAGGTGTAGGGCAGCATTTGTCCACATCCTTTGTATTAGAATTTCTGAGGTTGGGGTGGTTTTTGAGATTCTCAAAACTGGGAGGTGTGGTCTAGTCTAAGTCATCGACCACAGTCTAGTCTACCCCATATTGGTAATTATTATTGAATCCCCATGTTAAGGGTCGGCGTGGTCGAGTCAGTAAAGCTAATCCGAAAAGTTTCGAGTTCGAACCCTCTGGCAGATCAGGCTCGTTAGCCACTCTTCTAGGAGAGACAACTCCAAAATCATACAACTGCTTGTAGTTTGTTCTTGGTTGAACAAAGGCTATGGAAGCAAATCCAAAGAGAAAAGCAGGCTGAAATCGGAGTCAATGGCATCAATGGTGCATAACCAGTTGACACGTATACTTCATTGTGTTGGAGGGGGACCCATCCAACTCTAAAATTAAGTACGAAGAAGAAGAAGAAGAACCCCCATGTTGACAGGAATGTTGTAGTATCGTTTACATGTTGGAATGTATCGAGCACAGTCTACCACATATGGATAGATTTTATCAAATCCACAGGTGGGCAGGTTTGATTTAATATCGTTTACATGTGGGCAGGTATCGAATGCAGTCTATCACACATGGTTAGCTTTGGAGTCAACATGTGGGCAGGTTTAATCTAGTATCGCTCACACACGTGCAAGTATCGACTACGTTCATTGACACGACAGTTAAAAAAAAAGCAACGCATTACATTAAACTTCTTTACTGTTTTAAAACTACACCAATAAAACAATACAAAAATAATTACCACCCTTGAAAATACTCGAATAAATAATAGCTAACTTTGTTGTAGAAAAGTCACGAAGAAATAAAACTCAGACAGCCGATTGAAAATATTCTAGGAGTTTTGTTTCTTGGTTTATTACGTTACAGTTTTAAATTAACCCCCTTTATTCCAGTTTATTACGTTACAGTTTTAAATTAGCCCCCTTTATTCCAGTTTATTACGCTACAGTTTTAAATTACCTCCCTTTATCCCAGCCATAGTTTGAGCGTTGTCACGTATCTGTTATTTGCACGTGGTATTTCATACCTGACATTTTATCATACACTCAGCGTCGCTTGTTTCATTTTGCTTTTATGCGTATTTTATTTTTTTTAAAAACATTTCATACCTATTTTATTTCAATACGTTTCATACATATTTTAATTACTTTTCATACGTATTTTATTTAATACGTTAAATGTGTGTGTTTTTTTTTTTAATTTTAATTACATTTCATAAGCATTTTATTGCAATTAAGTTTTTCAAATACTCTCCTGATATTGAAAACATGGCTATTTTAAGAAGATTGAATTATAATTTACAAAACTTGCTAGTGGTTCTTATAAAGGGCAAGTGATAGTATTAAAAAATGTACATGCTGTTGAAATATGGCATTAGATGCTTCAGGCTGAAGTTTAATAATTTCCGCGCAAACAGGTAACTAAACTCGTGGATGTACGTGCAGGGAAGATGGGATAAATTATGTAAAAGACAACAGTAATAAACGATTGTGAAGCAAAAAATAATTTATTATTATTTGGCTAGTAACTAATCGCAAATATTGCTAGCTCTGTGTTTTAGAATAACTTTAAAACTTGCCCAAACTGAAAATATGCACAGGATATCTATAGGGGCAAATTTTTAAAAGTTGTTAGTAAAACAAAGTCAAAGGTTTGGGCTTTTTACGAGACAAAGCCAAAGTAGGTTTTATTCATTTAATGTTAATATTTTAAAGTTGATAAATAAACTTAATTAGAAATGTAGGAGCACCGATGATTACGAATAAGCCGATTAATTTATTAGATGGGAAAATAGTTGAAACATCGATACCAACTGCCTAACCTTTTTAAACACTTGGGTACGGCTAATCAAATAACAGCCACCCAAACCCACCCCCTTCAGTCAACGACTGCATACACAATAAGTCAGCTTTATGTGGCGCAGACCAAGTCATGTCACACTTCGCAGCCGCCCCCTCCTCCCGGTTTATTATTAAAGTCAGAAACGGCCCCTAACCCCAGGTGAGTGACGTCATATTGATGACACCCCGACCCTCCCCTACCCCCCTTCCAACCTAATCTTTACAACCACTAAAAATCAACTCCCTGTCTTATAAAATGACTATCAACCCCACAGTACAAATTTTATGCCTGTTCCGCTAAAACCCTGTGGCGATGACGTCATAAAATGACGCGGCGGGAGTCACGTGACAGCACGCCATTAAAGCAGACGGCGTGACGCTTTAACGTCTGTTTGTCCAGCAGGTGCCGTCTGCCACAAATCCAGGCCTCATCCTTCCGGTCAAGGTGAGTCTTGATCACAGACCCGCTCGTTCCGTAATCTCAAGGTCACTTGGATGCTATTGGACACTGGCTTTAGTCTGGAGTCAGATGCGGCTGGCTTATTTCCCCTTATTGTAACTTGGCTTATCTCCCCTTTATGGTATCATATATTACCCCCCTTACTATAATTTGGCTTATTCCCCTTACACTAGCACGAATTACCCCCCTTTATTGTAACTTGGAGTCCGCCCATGTCTCAGGTTTTCCCTCCGTCTGGGATATGACACGCTCCCCCCCCCCCCCCCCCACCCCCTACCGGGCACTAAAGTCCATAATAGCAAGGTGCGTTCGACTCTATTTTTTCAGAAGTAAAAAAAAATGTGGATTTACGTTAAGCTACGGTAATAAAACCAGCTTAACAGTAACGGGTATCACGTGACATGGTGAGACAGTGACTGGCGTAAAATAGACGGTTATTGTAACACATGCCAGGACTAGACGTCAATAAAACATGCCATTATTTACACTCACGGGAACAACAAAAGGTAAATTAGGCACGTCGGTAACGTTAAAATGCCGACATGGATGATTTACATAATTAGCGCGTATGTATTTTTCTAGTATTCTAACGCATTCCTGTATACACATCACATTATGTAGACACGTGATCAAATTCCAAGTTGAGGAACGAACTGTTTTCTAATCCCAAATAATAAAATCTTCTTGGTACTGTAGTAAAATACCAATGAGGGTAGTTTTTCTTTATAATTTCAGAAGTTTCGCGACAGTATTAGTCATCACTTTTGTGAGCTTTGATTTTTTTTTAAATTGCTGCACAAAAAATATCAGATGACAGCATCAAATCAACCTATAATTCGTTCTTCGTAAATAGCTTTTTTCAATTAATGTTATTTTTTGTGTTTATTAGATAAAGACTTAAAACTGATAATAATTATCTATTTAAAAACTATTTTTTTCAATATTATATTATTTACTAAAACAAATGATGGACTATTTTGGTGGCTAAAACAAATAAGTTCAAATTTATTTCAGTTTGCATCTCTCGCTTTAATTTGGATCACGTTTCGTTCGCACCTTTTTGACAAAGCTTCAAATAGAAATAATTGTTTGTTTTGCAACATTTTATACTGGATTTAACTTTTACAAGTATCAAATATTCAATTTTCTCCGAGATTACCCAGACAGTCACATTATAAATTAATTTCTTGTTTTGGTTTGCACAACAACAAATCATTTTGAAATTCAAACCACCTTTTTTTTGGCGCCTCTACTTGTTTCGTGTAATGTAGCAATCAGTAGGGCTAGAGGTGGCAACTTATGAGGCTACAGGTAGCAACTAGTGAGGCTACAGGTAGCAACTAGTGAGGCAACAGGTAGAAACTATTGAAGGTACAGGTAGCAACTAGTGCGGCTAAAGGTAGCTACTAGAGAGGCTACAGATAGCAGTAAGGCTACAGGTAGCAACGAGTGAGACTGCAGGTAGCAGTTAGTGAGGCTACATGTAGCTACTCGTGAGGCTACAGGTAGCAACTAGTGAGGCTACAGGTAGCAGTAAGGCTACAGGTAGCAAATAGTGAGGCTACATGTAGCTACTCGTGAGGCTACAGGTAGCAACTAGTGAGGCTACAGGTAGCAGTAAGGCTACAGGTAGCAAATAGTGAGGCTACATGTAGCAACGAGTGAGGCTACAGGTAGCAACTAGTGAGGCTACATGTAGCAGTTAGTGAGGCTACATGTAGCAACTAGTGAGGCTACATATAGCTGCTCGTGAGACTACAGGTAGCAACAAGTGAGACTACAAGTAGCAACTAGTGAGGCTACAGGTAGCAACTAGTGAGGCTACGTGTAGCTAATCGTGAGACTACAGGTAAAAATTAGTAAGGCTACTAGTAAGGATATTTTGTTGTTGTTGTTGGTGAACTTTTTCAACCAGATGGTATCGAAAGATTTGCTGATGTTTTGGTGGCTCAATTAATAATTTGATGTGGGGGATATGTTAAAGGTTGTGTTGTGTTGGATTGGGGGGGGGGGGGGGAGGCTGGATGAGTGGCGGGCTGGTGTGTGGGTGAACTGGCTCTGTTGGTGGGTTAGTGGTGAGTTCACTTGATGTGAGGGGTGAAGGGCTGGGTGTGGGGGTATAATTGGGCCTGATGTGGATAGTGTGTGAGGGTGAGAGAGTTTGTGTGTGAGAGAGTCGGGGGCGTGGCAAAATGCGGTAGAAAAAAAACATAATCTAGAATTGTTTAAGGTCGAGTTAATATTTTTGTTGTTACAGTTGAGCGAAACATAATTGTCTCTACTTCAGAGTTTCTTCCAGGCATCTCTTCGGGGGGGCTAAGCCCCCCCCCCCCCCCCCCCCCCCGAAATTTTTTTACCCCCCCCCCCCCCGAACGAAATGAAATTTATATAATTTATATAGAAAATATATACTTTTAACAGTGTCCGCCCCCCCACCCCGAAGAAAGTCTACCGCCCCCCCCCGAAAATTTCAAGTGCCCCCCCCCCCCGGAGAAAAAAGTCTGGAAGAAACACTGCTCTACTGGTAGACATTAATGTATTTACCCGACGAAAACATTCACTATCAAGCGGCATGAATCATTACGACACTGAGTTTACTGATTTCTACATCACCAAGACTAAGTGTAAGCATTTACTTTCAAAGTAAAATCAACAAATATGGCCATAAACTTAACGGGTTGATCCTTTAAAGTCTAGAATACAGAAGTTCTACATTTCCTATACACCGGGTTGCTAACCAAATATATGGAAAAAAATTAATCCTCTTAATATCCCTACCCCCCCCCCCCCCCCCCCAATCTTCAAACAGACCATTTCTTCTTATTACAGGCAGTGCTCACTATCATCTGCCAAATATACATCTTTATTGTGCGATAAGAAAAACACAATCGCTTACAACAGAATTCTGTACCCATACCATCCCCATACCATCCTCACACCATTCAGGTAACTCTCCACATCATCGCCATCCCATCTCCATACCATCCCCCGTCCCATCTTCATACCATCCCCCGTCCCATTTTCATACCATCCCCCGTCCCATCTTCATACCATCCCCCGTCCCATCTTCATACCATCCCCCGTCCCATCTTCATACCATCCCCCGTCCCATCTTCATACCATCCCCCGTCCCATCTTCATACCATCCCCCGTCCCATCTTCATACCATCCCCCGTCCCATCTTCATACCATTCCCCGTAGAAGGGCCGTGACTAATAACAGGTCCTGCCGGGCGTGGTCGCGAGACCTGTAGTTCCCAGAACTTTACGGTCAAAGGTCAAAGTTCAGCGATGGCGGATAATTGTTGTCTCAATAATTGCCGGCTTCTAGTTAAAAAACAAAACACAACCCACAGACACCGGGGACGTTTAAAATCTTAACGCCTAAAGCTGATAATGTTGGGATACCCTCATCCCTCCATATTAGATCCCCAGAATTTTATCGCTGGTTGTTGCCTCCACCACCCCACACCACTACCCCCACCCCTAGCCCCACCCCCACCTGACCGACCCCCAGAGTCGTTTTGTTTGTATTCTCGTAGCAACCATCTGAATGATATGCTACACTATACGATGGTCCTCCCCCCTCTCATCTGGCCAACCTCCTAATACTAAACTCACTCTTTGTCCTCTACTCAAATCTAATTCTCCCCCCACCCCCTGTCCATACTCTTTTCACTAGTTGTACTAACCCTCCTCACCCAAAAAACCTGACCTCCCCCCCTCTATACTATTTCAATAGTTGTCACATCATCTCTTGATACCTAACCCCCCCCCCCATACTTAATTCATTGTCTTAGAACCCTCTCCTCCCCTCCCCCCACCTATTCTACCCCCTCCTTATACTCCTTTCAACAGTTGTCCTATCCCCTCCATAACTTTACCCCCCCCCCCTTTATTCACTGGTTGTCACTGGTTCTCTGGCCTATCTATAACATTCCCTCACCCCTACCCATATATATATCACCTCCTCCCTCCCTCCTCTAATTTCAAGCAAGTTAATATCAAAACTCAAAACTTAACCACTTATATCTCCCTCCTCCACACACACTCTCCCACCCTCCCCCATCCTCCCCCCTCTCCCATCATTCCCCACCCTCCCCCATCCTCCCCCACTCTCCCCCATCCTCCCCCACCCACCAGTTGACAATTCAAACTCTCCAGAACAAAAGATTTTCTCACAAATTTCGCCTGAGACCACTCAGCGCTAGTCAAGTGTAAACTTCTGCGCACTGTATCGAGACGAACAATCATCGAACAGTTTTTATTGATTGGTTTCAAAAAATGTACAGCTGTCTCATGCAGCTAAGCATCTCTTCAAACAGCGAGCATTGTGCCGTTGGTGTCAAATCCAGAATTGATTCCAGCCGCTGCCTGACAAAGGAACTGGCCGTGTTACGTTTCTCTATTCACACCTGATGGTGATACATATCAGTGGCGGAACTAACGACAGGTGTGTGAGCTGCATACATTGATGGTGATCCCCAGTATCGCTGGGTATAACTGTGTTTATCCAAACACTTCGTTGATCCCCAGTACATCTGTGTTGATTTCCTAGTATCTCTTGGTGATCCCGAGTACCATCGCGTTGATCTCCAGTATAAATATGTTGATCTCAAGTATAACTGTGTTGATCCCCAATTCCAATGATTTGACCCCAGTCCCCCAGTAGCATTGCGTTGATCCCCAATACCTCAATGTAGACCCCAGTACCACTATATTGACCCCCAGTACCACTATATTGACCCCCAGTACCACTATATTGACCCCCAGTACCACTATCTTGACCCCCAATACCACTATATTGACTCCCTCAGTACCACTATATTGACCCCCAGTACCACTATATTGACCCCCCAGTACCACTATATTGACCCCCCCAGTAACACTATATTGACCCCCAGTACCACTATATTGACCCCCCAGTACCACTATATTGACCCCCAGCATCACTATATTGACCCCCAGTACCACTATATTAACCCCCAGTACCACAATATTGACCCCCCAGTACCACTATATTGACCCCCAGTACCACTATATTGACCCCCAGTACCACTATATTGACCCCCCAGTACCACTATATTGACCCCCAGCATCACTATATTGACCCCCAGTACCACTATATTAACCCCCCAGTACCACTATCTTGACCCCCAATACCACTATATTGACTCCCTCAGTACCACTATATTGACCCCCAGTACCACTATATTGACCCCCCAGTACCACTATATTGACCCCCCAGTACCACTATATTGACCCCCAGTACCACTATATTGACCCCCCAGTACCACTATATTGACCCCCAGCATCACTATATTGACCCCCAGTACCACTATATTGACCCCCAGTACCACTATATTGTCCCCAGTACCCCAATATTGACCCCCAGTACCACTATATTGACCCCCCAGTACCACTATATTGACCCCCAGTACCACTATATTAACCCCCAGTACCACTATCTTGACCCCCCAGTACCACTATATTGACCCCAGTACCACTATATTGACCCCCAGTACCACTATATTGACCCCCAGTACCACTATATTGACCCCCAGTACCCCAATATTGACCCCCAGTACCACTATATTGACCCCCCAGTACCACTATATTGACCCCCAGTACCACTATAATAACCCCCTGTACCACTATATTGACCACAGAACAACCGACCATAACGAAACTAAAACAAACACATGTGTTTTTTTTATGTCACCTGTAACTGAGCACAGAAGATAACAACGTCATGGCGGCCATGATGCCAATAGAGAAATCAGTGCATGGAAGGCGAGGCGATTCGGTGCCGTGAGGAGTGGTAGGTTCGGAACCCGTCGGGTCTGTCTGTTCTGTCTTAACTTGGACTATATTCTGTACCTTTGTCTACCCTTGGCGTTGAAATAACACTTTCTGTTTACATTGTTATTTCAGTCACAACGCCTGTTTCCACCCCTCACCATGTTTAGAGAAATCAGTGCACATACACTAGACTAAATGTGTAGGGGGTGGGATGGTGGTGGGGGGGGGGAGGCTGTTGCATACGCTCACAATTACTAATATTGACATTTTTATGACTGAAACAATTTTATATCAGACTTTTGGCAACCCGTTGTTGGTGGTTTGGAAACAGTTTGGTGGTAACAGGTTGGTGGTAATTGGTTGGTGGTAATTGGTTGGTAGTAATGGGTTGGTAGTAATTGGTTGGTGGTAATTGGTTGTTGGTAATTGGTTGGTGGTAGCTATTTACTGGTAACCTCGTCACATAAAAATACACATAAAATGTTTGTCAAAAACAAAAAACTACTAACTGTCTGTAAAATATAATGTATCTTACAGATGTAAAAGGTCTGTTAGAAAATGTCGACATATCTGCCCTATCTTACAGATGTAAAATGTCTCAACATATCTGCCCTACATAAAGATACAAGTGAAGAGAGTATCATAGAAACATGTAAACAAAGTCAGCGTATCGGAAATTCCCCAACCAGCGTGCGTCCATAGACTCTCCCAGCACGCCCCGTCGCTGTCTGCGTTTGGAGAAAACAAAGCGGAAATGACGACAAGTAACAGACTGCGCCATCGCCGCGGAGTCCCGCGCTGCTCTTTAGAAACACGGCCCGCCATCACGGCAGGGGGAGCGAACTCTACCGTAACGAGAAGCTTTTAAAAGGGATATCCTGCAGCGAAGCACCCACTTCGAGGTAAAAAAAAAGGGGACGTAATATCCTCCAACTTTGATACAACAATCGAGAGTGATTCACCTTAAAGTATTCACATTTAATTCGCATTGAAGCCGTGGATCAGTTGTTCCTTTGAATTACGCATGAATACCTAGCAATACTAGCGCGCAACACGCCCCTTTTAATTACGTCAACTTTTTTTTTTTCTTTTGTTAATTGAATTTTTTTAGACATGATTTACCGAATGGACAAGCTACAATTAGGTATCAACTTTCACTGAATTTTTTGTATGTCTTATATACGCTGAGAAGTGAGATCCTGGGGTATGATGGGGTTGGGCGGTAACCTGAAACGCTGAATGTTTGTAGAAAATTGTAACATGATACATACTCTCTAAAGCTTGAGATGGGAGATAACTTTGTTCTCACAAAATACACGAAAATTATATATATGTATATATATATATATATATATATATATATATATATATATATATATATATATATATATATATATATATATATATATATATATATATATATATATATCAGAAATGGTCAAATTTAGAAATTTTCATTAAACTTGACCTTTTTTTTTCATTTTCTGACATATTGAGTTACATGATTAAAATAGAAGATTAAATCTAAATATGTGCACAGTTCTTGCGTTATGTCTATTTGAACCGCTGCACGGAAAGAAGTGAAAAACCACTTTAGTCGTTTGTTGATTTGTTTGAATAACTTCAATTGGAAGTGGTAAAACTAGACAACCTAATAACTTATCACTGTAACTTCAATCTTTACCTTTATTACCTTTGCTTTAATAAAAAATAACTGAAAGACAAGATTGTGGTGCTGCAATCATGATTGATTGGTCATGGTGAGCTCTTAGTGTCACATCTCTAAATGTCAAATCTCTAAGTGTCACGTATAAAGTTTCACATCTCTAAGTGTCACATATCTAGATTTCACACGTATGTCACATCTCTAAGTGTCACGCCTCTAAGTGTCACATCTCCAAGTGTCACATCTGTGTCACATCTCTAAGTGTCACATACGTCTGTGCTATGTATATTTACTAAAATACACACAGCGTTTAACACCCACGCCCACAACCACATATCATAACTTTAACCTCATAAAATATATCTCTAATCACAACCACTAGGTTTACCAACAACCACTAGAGTAAACATTGCACCACAATCACGAGATACAACACTATTTAAAACATGAAGTCCAACAAACCTTTAAACATCCCCCACCTTGTTCTGACTGTAAAACTATGTTTTTTTTTGTGTTGTCATAAAATCATAGAATTAGTACCTATCAATTAACTCAAAACCCCTGACCATCGTAATTGTAATAGAATACAATTAATTTCTACAACAATCAACATAATCTTTAGGTGGGGGGCGGTCTGCCCAAGGTGACGCTATTTAAGGATCACATAAAATAAATTCATTAACAAACTACTGACAAATTATTGTTGTATCGTTTAATAAAATAGTAAGGGAGAAGGATGACACCAAATCTAAAATTCATGATTTTATTTAATTTTTTTAACGAATAAGGGGTGGGTGTTAAGGGTATAGTACACCATTTAGAAGGTCACACCAAAGCTATAATGACATCATTAAGGAGGTTATATCAAAGGGTATAGTGACACCATTTAGGGGGTCATAACAAAGGGTATAGTGACACCATTTAGGGGGTCATAACAAATGGTATAGTGACACCATTTAGGGAGTCATAACAAAGGGTATAGTGACACCATTTAGGGGGTCATAACAAAGGCTATAGTGACACCATTTAGGGGGTCACACTGAAGGCTATAGTGACACCATTTAGGGGGTCACACTGAAGGCTATAGTGACACCACTTAGGGGTCACACCAATGTGTATAGTGACACCATTATGTACCGCACCGTATGACACTTGATCCACCTACGTCACTGACAACAGTGTTTAACTACAAGAAAATTAACACGTCAATTTCAGTTCGCTGTGGTTGGTGGTAGACTGAATTAGACTTAATTAGATCGAGGATCTTAGCTTGATGTTGCAATGCTTATCAATAACGCATTTTATTAATAGTAATTCCCCCCACCCACAATTTTATGATGTAAAGGAGTAATTCCCCCCCCCCCCCCATTTACACGGTACAATCCTATCCCCCTTGTGCCTTGAACTTCTCCGCTAATTGAGCTAGGTAATTTTTACTAAAACGACCGAAAGAAAAAAACATCAACTAATTCTAACTAATGCAAAATCCAATACCATAACGGGAAAAACATAATTGATAAACACACACATACACATACACACACACATACGCACACGGATTCCCACAGACACATCCGAACAAAACAATTTAATGGCTCTGATCTTATTATGCAGCTAATTAACAGCGAACAAACAGAGAAAAAAAAATGACGGTATTTCGCCATGTTTCGCCTGAGTACCCACACCATAAGCGAACGCGAAAAAAAAAATCGTCGACATTTTGCGTAATGCGCTCACTTCGCTAATACCGCGGTGTTAACCTCCAACTTTGAAGAAACGCTCAACTCTCTAAAGAGATCAATAATTTATGCGGCTTCTTTAAGAAGGGAGATCAACCGTGAAGTAATTTTTTATTCAGGGAAAGATAATTCTTGGAGTATTTTAATAACTATTTTAAAATCAGGATCAACTTAGATTTTTTTTTAATAACAATTACAAAAAAAAAAAAAAGAATCTTGGGAATTGCGTTTTCCTTTATTTCCTGTTAACATTTTTGTAGAGCATCAAGATTTAAAATTTTTTATGATCTTTGGGGATTTAAAAAAGGATACGAGTTGTCTTAAGTGAGTGGTCGACCATTGAAGCTTTTCATAAAGTGAAACGAGGCGTGTAGTCTGAATAATGAGTCGATTAGCCACACATTTTGACCCGTTGTTTGAAAGGCGTGGTCAGATTTTCACAACCCCCGTAGACCCTTTTCACCCTGGTGGCAATTCCTTGCTAACTTATTTAACGGTCGAACGTCTTCAATCTATGTCGTCATCTTTTCAGTCACGAAGAAAGTCATACTTCTAAAGAATATCATAGTTCTAAAGCTTCTAAAGGAGGTCAGACTTGTAACAAAAGAAGAAAAATTATAAAATAGTTTGTACATTTTGTTGCTAGTGTTACAGCGTGGACTAGCTGTAGATCACACACTAACTTATTAATTAAAAAGTCACATGTTCGGTACCAGGGATAGAGATCGTAAGTAGTCTTTCGACCGAACATGTACTAGGCTAGAGATTGTAGGTCGTCCTTCGACCGAACATATACTTTTTTTAACCAAAAGGTCACAAGTTCGGTTCCTTGGATAGTGATAGTACGCAGTCCTTTAACCGAACACATCAAACCAGGGTGTAAAAGCGTGTGAGGCTACCAATGCTATCTGTTCCGATTTTAATACATAGTTCATCTTAGTGTATAGATCATCACTTATAGTTTCATCCTAATTTAGACCATGGGTTATAGTTTCAGTCAAATCTAGACAATTGCTTATAGTCTCATCCAAATTGGGACTATTGATAAGAGCTACAGTCAAATTTAGACCATTCGTTATAGTTTTATTTTAATTTAGACTACTGTTAAAGCTTCTGTCTTATTTAGACCATCGTTTTTAGCTTCAGCCTAATCAAGATCATTGTTTACAGCATCCTCAAATTAGACCATTGTTAACAGCAGCAGTCAAATTTAGACCATTTGTTGTTTGCAGCCTAATCTATAAACTTTCAGGTACCTGTGTATACCTTGATATTCCCCCTATGTGTATTGATGTCTCACACACTTTGTCACACCTTACAGAACACGTCACTTTAACCAAGATCATAATTTGATGCACATCCCCAAGCGCACATTTTTATAGACACACACACTCACTCCCCCCCCCCCCCATACACACACTCACTCTCCCTCATACACACACTCACACCCACCCCACACACTCACTCTCCCTCATACACACACACTCACACCCACCCACACACTCACTCTCCCTCATACACACACTTACACACCCACACACTCACTCTCCCCACACCCACCCATACCAAATAACATTTCCATTTTTAAAAAAAACCACTTCGCACAGTCTATAAGACGTAACTGTTCGATTAACAATAAAAAAATGTCTTCCAATTCACTTGTTTTATAACCTCAACCAAACACTCAATCCTTAAGTATTGAATTCTTTGAAACAACAAAACTAGAAACAAAATGCTATTTTTCTGTCAACAAAAATGCCACGAGAAACATTATACGATCATTAAATCTAAAACTCTAAAACCAACACTAACACTGTTGTTTATTCTCAAGTAGCCTGTATTTACAAAGCAGTATTTAAAAGAAAGAAGCTAATTATTCACTAGAAAACCACTAGGTATTTACAAAGCAGTATTTAAAAGAAAGAAGCTAATTATTCACTAGAAAACCACTCGAATGTTATATCTGACACAACTAGCCGAGTAAACGTAGGATAACTCCAGCATTAGCCTTGCAAATGACACAATTATCGGACTTGTTTAGGAATTGTTTTTTTGCTCCGTGTAAGAAAAACAGTTCTTGTGTTAGGTAATAAAAGCCTCAATTAGACACATGAAAAATAAGAACCGTAAAGATTACAAGATTACAGAACAATTACATTTCAAGTTGTTTTTTTTTTTATTTGTGGTTTGGAGTGTTATAAACAGTAATTATTACTTAAACATTACTTCTCATTTGTTATGCTACATAAGTTTGTTGTGATGGGTTTTTTTAAATATTATATTAAGATTAACTGAAAAAATATAACAGGCTTATTTTTCATAGAAATCGATGTAGATGATTTATCAATTTGTATGATTTTCAGTTTGAAAATACAATGAGGCCTACATGTTTGAATTCTTAAAATTACGATAATTTAAAACAGATGATCAGGGGTAGATGAGGCTCGTTAGATGGGGGAGATAAACCCATCCAGTAAAGACAACTCTTAAACCAAACAACTGCTGCACTGCTGATTGTTCATGGGTGAACAAAAGCCATGGAAATAAATCCAGAAAGAAAGGCAGACTGCAGTCGCACTCAACGGGCCTTATGGATGGAGCGCAACATGTTGACACGTAATACTTAATTAAAATGGAGTATCCTCTAATGATATAATTAAAGATGAATAAAAGGAAGATGTAATGCCTGACATTAAAGTATGTCGTTGGTGAGTCAGGAGTCAGGAGTCAGCTGACCAAGTAGCCGAGTCATACAAACCTGTTACTCAACATACTGACTAATTAGTATGTTACTAGCGTCGGGGAAGGAAAAAGTACCCTTTCAACAGGGGCAGGCGAAGTAGATTTCCTCAGATAAAGAGATAGTGTGGCTAGCACTATGCCTAGCAGCATTTACTTTTCCCTAAAATGAGTCAGGTACACATTAGAGCTGGGTGGACTCAAGGAGAAACTACCTAATCAAACCCCGAACAATCTTCCACTCGACAACGCCATCCCATATCGTCAGGAAAACAAAGGACTAAGTTCACATGAAAAACGAACTCGACGATTCACAGTACAAACTACAAAACGTATTGCTAAATTAGCACAATACAATCACAAATATTATTGGAATGTTATTTTTATCTAACTCGTCTAGACAAAATGTCAAATTTCAGCATAGCACACAATCCTGTTTCATCATCGTCAAGGGGAAGCCATCCAGCCATCACCTCCCTTTCTCCCTAGCTCCGACAACTCCTGCACATTGTTGCTTACTTACTTCCCTTGGTTCATCGTTCATTCAATACCCACATGTTGCTGTCTTTGCCCAGGGCGACCTGTTCAAAACAAAACCTTAGATACGAAATCATAATAACATCATGTGTATCGACCGCTGCCTTTTTGTCAACTTCCGTTCTGTGTGTATTTCTGAGGGACTGGCACAAATACAATCTCAGCAACAACTTTGATCACAACAAAGTACAACTCTACTTGTTCCTTGCAACAGCTTTGATCACACCAAAGTACAACTCTACTTGTTCCTTGCAACAGCTTTGATCACAACAAAGTACAACTCTATTTTTTCCTAGCAACAACTTTCATCACACCAAAGTACAACTCTATTTTTTCCTTGCAACAACTTTGATCACTTCAAAGTCAAAGTACAAATCTTTTTCTATCTGAAATATCATAATTCCTTTGAAGTCAAGCTATATAGGAACAAGTCAAGAGTCAATAGTCACTTATAGTTACATAATTATGTTTAATACTAGCATGCTATAAGTGCAGTACATTTGCATGAAATACAAAAATATCTTTTTGAAAAAGGAGTATATCAGTAATTTTTGTAGCATAGATGTTAAATACAGAGTATACTTTTGTGAATATATTTTATAAAGCAGCATCCTATCATAATTTCTTTAGCATATATGTCATAAATGTAATATACTTTTATGAAAATGTTATTTTTTAGAATTTAAACTTTAACGTTATCATAAACAAACATGTATCTTCACTGCCATATTACTAGTTTCTATACAAGTCTACAGTATTAATGATTTGCCCCATACTTTGTGGTTTATTCCACTAGAGGTGGGTTTGTTTACCTTACATAATGTCCTCGTATGCTGATGACATTCAAAAACTTTGACCACACACGGCCATGTCTAAACATAGGCGTAGCGTTTCTTTCAGGCATCTGTCTAAGGGACACAATGATCCCCCACCCTGGGGAAATGGAGCACGCCAACGCCCTCCATTTAGAAAAAAAATAGAAAAAAAAATTAATTGAGATAGAAAACATTATTTACGTAATTTTTAAAATTTTTAAACTCTACTTCATCTACCCAATGGATCGCTTGATCTAAAGAGAATTCTTTACTTTATTCTTAAATTAATTTAAATTGCCCCAACCACCCCCCCCCCCCCCCCCGCCCAATCTTAATTCGAACACCTGACACTGCGTGTTTCTAGTAGGTTTAAACAATATATTTTTTTTAAATCAATTTCTTTTAAATGCTAGAAACTCGTGACATTAATTGCTACAACCTTAAAAGCTGCACATGCTAGTACAACACAATAATAAAAAACAAAATATAATAAGTTAAATAAAATAACGAGACTCACATGACGGGCTTAAATACTAGTACAAACAACATCAAGGTAATACAAGCAGTAAACTAGCTCCATCTTCTGTACTGCTGTATCGCATCCAACAATCTAGTATAATCAACTGTCGGCTTAAACTTAACCCGCAGCTTCTCCTAACCTTTACCGGAGTTACTTACTGCTGTCTCAGGGATCATAGACTAGCGGTGCTGGGGACAAATTAGCTTTTTTTACAGTCGGATGGGTTGTATTACACGTCACGCTATGATGTGTTGCGGACAAATTAGCAGGACGGTGATTAACAGCACGTGATAGTCACGGGTTCTCAAACTATCGACTTGTGAGAGATTAAGGGTAGTTGGCTCATGTGACATTCATATATATATATATATAAATAAATATATATATATATATATATATATATATATATATATATATATATATATATATATATATATATATATATATATATATATATATATATATATATAGTTTATAGCTGGGTGTATATGTAAAGACACTGTGGCTTGGAACCCAAGCTCGAGTCCGTATCACGTTCATGAGTACACTCAGCTCTAATGGGTACCTGGAAATGTGTAGTTGCAGCCATTTGCTCGCCAGGGGCCACGATGATGAATGGGTACCTAACTAAGGGAAACTAAGGGGGCTGGGCATAATGCTGACCACACTACCCCCCTTGTTAAATGAGATAATTGAAACAGAAGAACCCTACTTGATCTGCCCTAGCTGTCTTGGTCACGAATAGGAAAAGACGCTGATAATAGATCCAAGGTAGACTTTAAATACAATGGGTAGATAGTGAAGGATAAAAAAAAAACAAGTTTACGTTAGAAAATCTATATCAAGATTTGATTAAATCGGGGTTTTTTTCAAAGTTGATGCCGAAAACATGAATCACTCCTGGCATCTTTGTATATAAAGCGATTAACTTTAATAGTAAATAAAAACTTCATTTAAAACCCCAATATATATTCGTCCGTGTTACTGAATGCGTGTATGTGTGTTTTTGTACGTGTTTGATTCAAGTTGGATGGGTGAGGCGTTGACTTCTGCTGTGCTAGTTCTTGCAAATTACACCGCGTTTACATTTGCGACATGTATACCATACATGTCTCGGGAAAAAATTCGGAAGTTATCCCCCCGCCACGCCCCACCCCCCCCCCCCCCCCACCCCCACTGATCACGCTCAGTGAAGCAACAATTAAAGCCACAAACAAGCAAACAACTGACACAATTTAAACTTTAGCTAAACTTCTAATCGATGACACCACTATATGTAACGAATTTCCTAGTCACATGACTGGAGATTTCAACCAATCAGATAGGCTTTATTTTTGTACACACTCAATGCAATAATTTCTCAGCCTGCGATAGCCTAGCAAATCGTTGCAGGTAAGTTTTTTGTTGTTGTTTTTTCTTGGTAAAGATAGCGGCAATCATTCAGAATAGTTCCAATAACTTTAATCACCTAACTTTGTGTCGTGAGTTAGCTGAAAACAAGTGTTTTGATGTGAATTTTGTTCAAATGATACATGAAAATATTACACTGGTAATACAGATTGCTTTAAATTCGTTATTTATAAATTTTCAGTTTCAAATGTAAATCGTTTTCACGAATATATTTAAAATAAACCGGGAGTGATCTCCCCAAAACTTTCTCGAATATTCTAATATAAGTCTTTATAACACTACGTGGGATGGCAACTCGGAATATAGACATGATTTTTGTTTACTTAAACTTTTAAAAATAGAATAGAATCTAGTAGAAAAAAGAATTACGCACCAAGCGAATGTCAAATAAAGATGTGCATAATAGTGCGCAATATTATTAGTACTTTATTAATTTACATGCGTTTTTTGAGAAATCGGAAAATGCGTAAATTAGTACTTCCGGTCAATGGAAATTACTCAAAATTTGAGAAAAAGGTAGAGAATTAGATCTTTTACTTACATGTAAAATTTCATTTATCTATCTGAAATAGTACTCAAGTTATAGGCTTTTGAAAAATTCAAAGTAGAAAAAGTACCACTTCCGGTTATCGGAAATCGCTCAAAAGTTGATCAGGATCTACGATTTTGATAAAATACTTATATATGAAATTTCATCAACCTAGCTGTAGCGGTACTCAAGTTATCGTGTTTACAAACGGACAGACACACACACAGACAGGCACACAGACATACGGACAAGATTGCAAAATTATGTTTTTCCGTATCAGTGAGGTGTAAAACGATTTGCACGATTACAAGACTTTCTCTATACTTCGTATATACGAGAAAGTAAAAATAGTTTTGGTCTCAATTGACGTATCTTATTATTAATACTATGGCATGGACACCTTAATTAGAACTGTTAATTTCCCAGAAATTACCAACAAATGCCACCTAATTATCATACCTTTTCGTTCAAATTAAAGTCGCGAAAAGCCAGAGACTAAGCTTAGAAAAACTGCACGAACGTCATAATTAATTGTAAAATAGTCAAATAAATCCGACAAAATGAATTATCTTACACTATGTTTTGTCACTTCTCACAAACCCTACTGCCTCTATCAACTCTCGTACTGTCATATGTCACAAAATCTACTGCCTTTATCAACACCAATACTGTCGTGATACCACTAGCTCTATCTACTCATGCCTGACATTAACTGACCCCTAACCGACCCCCTCCCAGTCTCCCGTGATTGGCCCTTAGATATCCGCCTAAGGGCCACAACTCCAACATACTCCAAGTAATGATGTCTTCTTTTCCTCACAAAAAAATGAATGCACAAACAATAAACTGTACATGTTTTTCTTTTCTCTTTGTCATTTCGTTCTCCTGTGATTTCGTCTTGCATTTTATCACTCTCATCACCTTGTTGACATTTGGCCTACATTTCACTTCGTATGATCCAAGCCTTCATTCACCAATTACACACATTACCGTATTTCCTTGTAGTTAATGACGTTCATTCTGTAATCAAATACCTTAAAATGGGCAATAAAACAACAAGACCTAAACATAACACGGCATGTGTTTTGTCGCTGTTTTTTGTCCACTCATTGCGACAACATTCCCTTTCAGTAGTGTGAATGTGCCTCGACCAAATCACTTTGTAAACATGCTAGCCCTGTGGTTCTTTACCTGGGTTCGATCAAACCCTAGAGGTTCGGTAAATTTGTCTCAGGGGTTTCAGGTTATATATATATATATATATATATATATATATATATATATATATATATATATATATATATATATATATATATATATATATATATACTAGCTGCAAATTTTTGATCCGCGAGGGTGAATCTTTTTTTTTTTAATGTACCATAAGGAAACAGAACAAAACTAAACGCAAACACAAATACAACGCAAACACAACAAACACAACACAAACACAAAAGAAAACGCAAACGCAATAACAATGCAAACACAAACGCAATGCCAACACAAATACAAACTCAAACTCAAATACGTGGATGTGTATACGTATGTGTGTGTCTGTGTTTGTGTGCGTGTGTGCGTTTATGTATTTGTGTGTACGTGTGTCCAAGTTTGCGTGTATGCGTATGTCTGTGTGTGTGTGTGTGTGTGTAAAGATTTATCAAACTTTATATCAGCTATTGTAAAATGAATCAAACTGTCCATGCTTAGACTCCAACTCTGAACGTAGTAAAAAAAAAGTCAGCCATATTGTTCCCCTACAGAACATCCCAGGTCTTTACTTCCGCACGCGTCACGTGGTGTAATTACGCCAACCTGATTGGCTTTTTTGTCGCATTCATTATTTACTCTGGCCGATAATTGATTCTTTTATCTGCTCTAATCAAACAAGAACCATCATCAAGTCTACGGCACCGGCAGAGATTACTCCCTTTAAATTTTCCTCTCCCCTTTATCAGTTACAAAGACCAATAATTAACACTTCATTACTACAAGGGCTGCTACTCCAGTCAACTGAATTCTGTATTTACTCTACTTCAATTTATCTTGTAGTATTTACTTCGCTCGTGATTTTTTTTTCCAAAGTATCCAATCTCTTATTTTAGGGTACTACTAAGAAACCCGTAGAAAATCATTTACGGTAAATCGCAGAACAGCAATATATAGGACGTAGTAAGACAGAGGCGTAGCGACCAATTCCGGCGCCCCACTCCCTCAATTTATATATAGTTTTAAAAAAGCGCATTTTACTAATCCTGTAGCAGTTTATGTTTTGGTGTCACACATTTCATGTAGAAAACAATTAAAACAACGTGTAAAGCCAGGTATTTTCTTAATTTAGACTTTTAATTCAGTAACGCAGCTCAGTATGAGCTTTTTATTTTTTTTTCTACCCTGTTTGGCGCCTTGGGCGGCCGCCCCACCACTTCTCCCCCCCCCCCCCCCAGCTACGCCTTTGCGTACTGACCCATGAATAGTAATAAAAATACGTCTATAAAATTCAACGTTACGTAAAGTAAATAACAATTAATTAATCGCTTATCTTTCTATTTTACCAAGTAAGTAGGCCCAAATTCTGTTTCTTCAAGAGCCCAGAACGGTTTCACCAAACTCCTACACAACCGCAAAAAACAAATTCTTAACATTCTGAATAAATCACAGTCTACGTTCCGTTCTTACGGGTAATTATATTGTACCACGTGATACCCTCTAAGTTGATACCGTGGCCGCATCAGACATCAGATAAAAAAGATAACCCTCCCCCCCCCCCCCCTCTCATACGTCCCAGCAAACCAGCGCAGCCCATCTCCACGACGACATAGAAACTCGTGTCGCCTTGTTCGAAGACACACCTAGACGTAACCCCCCCCCCCCCCCCCCACCCCTCCCCCTCGGTGCTTTGTTTACCTTCCCCAAACATCTCGGTACCAGCGATTGATTTATGGGCTGTCATTCCCCTCCCCCCACCCCACCCACCCACCTACTCCTCCCCGGGGGTGGGCGAGTCCGTGGCATCACCCGGCGATCGAAATCTTCAAAACTTCATTGTATAATATTTACGACCACGGTCCGCGCGACGCGATACGCATGCGCGGAATTTCACGCTGACCGGCCGAGTGATACTTGAGACGGCTGTAGGCCGGAGACCGTCCAGACGGTCTTATACTCGTGATCACCCAGGTGGCTGTTAATCGATGGCCGTCCAGAAGGTGGTATACTGGTGGCCGTCCAGATGGTTATCGACTGGTGACTATCAGGTCAATAGTTTGTGGCAGACCGTCTTGACGGCTGTAGGTTGGAGACTGTTTAGACGGTCATATACTGGTGATCGCCCAGACAGTTGTATATCAGAAGACGGTCGTAGGTCGGAAGCCGTCCAGATATTGAAGGCCTCTAGGTGATTATCGATTTGTGGCCGTCCAGACGGTTGTATACTGGTGGCCGTCATGTGGCCGTCCAGATGGTTGTATACTGGTGGCTGTCATGTGGCCGTCCAGATGGTTGTATACTGGTGGCCGTCATGTGGCCGTCCAGATGGTTGTATACTGGTGGCCGTCATGTAGCCGTCCAGATGGTTGTATACTGTTGGCCGTCCAGACGGTTGTATTCTGGTGGCCGTCCAGACGGTTGTATTCTGGTGGCAGTCAAGACGGTTGTATACGGGTAACCAGCTTCTATCTAAGGGGAAAAAGCTAGTGTGTATTTGGTGTACGCGGTGTTCTAAAAGTCTTATAGATCTACAAGGATATATGTAACATACAAAATGACTGCACGGCCGCGCAGCTTAGAGGGAGCATAGCGTGACCTCCATATGAATATCAACTGATGATTGTCCAGTCTGATATAAATCGCTGGCCGTCTAGACATTGGAGGCCAACTAGCGGCCGGACGGTTTTACACTGGTAACCATGGTCACCATCCATACGGTTATTTACTGATGGCCGTCAGTGGCCATTGTATGTCGGTGGCCGTCTAGACCTACCCATGGCTGTATGTCAAAGACGGCCATATCACATTTCTCACAAGCTGGGGCCAGACAATACCTGAGTTTTACCTGTAAAACCATACCACGCCAACAGGTAATCAAATCCCCTTTACCTCCGTTCTCTACGTAATAAAACTGTACCCGCTTTACTTTCCTCCACTCCTTTATAAAAGTTTCTACGGCCAATAAAATATGAGCCGGCGTTTGTTTATTCAAATAACACAAGTATCCCCGGTCACTGGACTTGACATAGTCCATATTAAATAGGGCCGCATTGTTAGAGTAAAAAAGAAATTAATCTTAAGCATCGACCTTAACTTAAACACGACAATACAATCTAGAGTAAAGTCAGTCTAGGCTATCGCATGTAATACAATACATGATCTTCAAATCTTAAACAAGAAACGTCTTTGTTTTGCTTGTAAATATATATTTTAAAACACCGCTGCATAGCAATCTAAGTTCATGCCAATCTAGGATTAACTCTACTCGTCTTAAAAATCAATGTTTTAAATGTTCGGTTGGGATTTTGAAAGAGCATCGCTACATTTAGAAGTCTAATATTTTCTTTTCTTCTTGATTGCAATATAGCAAAGGCCAACGTGCCGGAGAGTCGATTTTTACTGGCTCGTCCGAGTCCGACATGCTATTAGACTTATCGGTAGCGAACTCGAGCCAATCATACAACAAGGAGGCGACTGGGTGTAGTACTGACCACACAATCTACTCATGCCTGATTGTTGGGGAAAAAAGTCACAGGAAAAAAGTCACAGGAAAAAGTGACAAGAAAAAAAGTCACAGAAAAAAAGGCACAAGAAAAAAAGTCATATAAAAACTCACAGGAAAAATTCAAAGGAAATAAAGTCACAGTAAAAAAAAGTCACAAATATTTATTTACATGGGATTTGTTGATATGTTTATGTTTTCAGAATATGCAAATCAACATATTATTAATTCAAGTAATGTAAAGATGTTGATATATATATGCGTATGTTGTATTTTTATGGTAATATTGATAACACACGTAAAATTATCTAGTCTGCAGTATGTAGGTTTTAACTTCCATTATAGAATAGAATTGAGTAGAATGTTCCAACCTACTCAGTTTTCATCGTCTTTTATAACAAGTTACGTTTTTTTCTCAACATCTGTTAAACAGTGATTCTTCCAGCCTATCGCCCCCCTAACCGGAAATTGTAGAGCCTCCCCCCCCCCCCCCCCCGAGGAAAAAAGTCTGGAAGAAACACCGCTATTAAAGATGTATGCATAGCACCATCGACATACTCTACTTCCCCTTCAATAACGGACATCAGATTTTGGTCTTGATGTCACCAACAAGCGTTGAATGACACAGTCTACTGTCTTGAGTGCTTTAATTTTCTCGATCCAATCTAACATTTCACCTTCATCGAATTATTCCGTCTATTCCGTCAGCTGTGGCTAACACAGAAAAAAAAACAGGACGTGGCAAAAAGACCCATTGACCCCCTGACCCCTTCACTACGCCGGGTCATAAAACCCCCGACGATAAAACGGGACGCTGCATCAAAGAAATTACACCTATAAAAATCCCTAATTACACACCATATTACACGCTGCTTGTCCCCCTTGGTAACTATAGGCTATGGTCCCGGACTCGATTAACTCCCCTGGCTCCGTTCAATAGTTACCCGCCCTTTGTTTACTGGCGATAGAACCGGGCATAAAACGGACCTACTATAGTGACGTGACAATGGCTAGTTCTGATAATTGCACCTTTACAATTGGCCCTAGCCCACACGTAAGGAGACATAAGTCCAATTTGACCTCAGATAAATAAGTCACTTGACTGAGTGGATGGATGGTACATGACTGTTTCTTTCATCATCAAACTAGGGTTCAATCGTTTAATGGCAGAACAAATCGAGAAATTAATCCTTCTCAGATAAGAGAAATTAACCCTTTATGTATCAGACAGAGAAATTAATCCTTCTCGAATAAGAGAAATTAAACCTTTATGGATCAGACCTAGAAATTAAATCTTTTATGGATTAAAATAAGAAATTGACCCTTTATCGATCACAAAGATAAATTAATTCCTTATGCATTAAACTGAGAAATTAACCCTTTGTTGATCCGACCATTTATGGATTAACTTGAGAAAGTAACCCTTTATTGATCAGACCGAGAAATCAATAGATTTGTTCAAAGCATAACGCGCTTCAAATGATAAAATGAGCAATGGCCTCTCATTGTGTGTATTTACACATGTGTGCATGTTGTGTGTGTATGATTTTATTTTGTATGTATGTATGTATGTTAGTTTTCGGCAGCATGTATACGCGTCTGTTAGTAAGTGTATCCTGTGTGTGTGCGTGTGGATGCGTGTGTGTACGTGCACGTGTGTGGTGTGTGTGCGTATGTACAAGCGAGAGTGTGTGTTTTATTTCTTCACGTTGAGGAGAATTCCGAAGTTTCCCATGCGAGAAGGTTCTCCCCTTAAAGTCGTGTCTACAGAGAACTTGACACCCTGGGAGCAACAAAAGCATCAGCCCTCCATCACTGTCGTCTGCCCCAATTTAACGCCCTCCCACCTCCCTCTCTCCATGTTGGCACCTCCCGGGATCCATTACTCAAGAGCGCCCCTGTCTCATTCTCACGCTTCACACCTACAGTACACTGGGTTTCTGCACAAAACCTTGGCTGGCTGCACAACATTATCTGGCTGCACAACATTAGCTGGCTGCATAGCCATGGCCACCTGCACAACATTGGCTCGCTGCACAACATTAACTGGATGCACAACATTAACTGGCTGCACAACATTAGCTGGCTGCACAACATTAGCTGGCTGCACACTATTAGCTGGCTGCACAACATTAGCTGGCTGCACAATATTAGCTGGCTGCACAACATTAGCTGGCTGCACAATATTAGCTGGCTGCACAACATTAGCTGGCTGCACAACATTAGCTGGCTGCACAATATTAGCTGGCTGCACAACCTTAGCTGGCTGCACAACATTGGCTGGCTGCACACAATTAGCTCGCTGCACAACATTAACTGGCTGCACACACTTAAGCTGGCTGCACAACCTTGGCTGGCTGCACAACATTAGCTGGCTGCACAATTTTAGCTGGCTGCACAACATAAGCTGGCTGCACAATATTAGCTATCTGTACAATAATAAGCTGGCTGCACACTATTAGCTGGCTGCACAACATTAGCTGGCTGCACAATTTTAGCTGGCTGCACAACATTAGCTGGCTGCACAACATTAGCTGGCTGCACAACATTAACTGGCTGCACAACATTAGCGGGCTGCACAACATTAGCGGGCTGCACTAATAAAACATATCTGAAACACTTTCCAGTGTTGTAAGCCCGGGATTTGTACTTTATCTGTCGCCTTGCACCTACTTTTTAGTATCTCAATGCGATTATACATGACGTCACTACTTACTGATATACTTAATGTAAAGAAGACATATATGTTCCAGGTCAAAGATCACCCACCCCAAAACACAATTCCCTTTCAAGTAGATCCTCACCAACCCAGCCGCCGATTGAATCCATTACCGTAAAACCTTCACAAGTTGTATGGTCGATCTCTGTCTTGACTCTGGCCACACCCAAACAGAACTGACACCTGCGTGTAAATGGTCTTGTCAACTCGCTATCGATTAGACCACCTCCACCCCACCCTCCTTCACCTCCACCCCCACCCTCCTACCCCGACACTCCTCTCATCTCCCGCCCCTGATACTTCCCGATCAAAATAGTTCTCACACTGCTAAAGATATAATTTACCATGCTGGGTCAACTAAGTATGTTTAAATTTTACTGAATCCGCTGTTAAAATCTTATCACAGAATCCTGAATCAGCTGACCATTGTCTCACCACAGAACCCTGGCCATTGTAAGTAAAGTAAAAGTACCATTTAGGCCTGGCGCCACACGGGGCAGTTGAAGTAGAGTTAACCTGTTTCTGTGACTTCGGCATATCAAGCAATAGTGTGGTCAGCACTATGCCCAGCCGTCTTTATTTTCCATAACGTAAATCAGGTACCCATCAGATATGGGTGTGCTACGACTCTAGCCACAGACCCGAACTCGGTTTCGCAAACGAACTAAACGGACGCTCTACCACTCTACCACATCGTCCCGCTGATCATTGTATAACCACATAATCCTAAATCCGCTGACCAGCGCCTTAATACCACCCTCCTCGCATTGGAATGACTAGACCTCAGGTCAAGGCTATCGATTAGTAGATACCTACGTAACATGGCGTAATAGAAATCGATTAGATTATAGAAGTCTACTTTCTGACAGGGGTCAGCTGAGTTCTATAAGGTCTAATTTTGTTGGCGTCTACCCTGATCGAACATCATTTACTTAAAATAGATTGCCAATAATTACCTGCTATATCTACTACTGCTCAGTAAGCTACTGCTATCTCTTAGAGCGTCTTAAGCTCTTCTTGTAAACATTATGTAGACAAATACTGCATTCACTGAATAACACTCAGTATACATTTTACAAAGGACGGCGTGGCCTAGAGATAGAGCGCTAGACTGCTATAGAGTTTTAATCCGGGTTCAAGTCAGTAAAACGTACAGAAGTTTACTAAACTCTGATGGGTGCGTGACTCATGTTGAGGAAACAAGGTGGCTGGACATAGTGCTGACCACATAATCCCCACCTATGCCGAGGTTAATGAAACAGATGAACTCTACTTCGTCTGTCCCATGTGTCTTTGACACAAAGGGGAAAGATGATACATTAAAAAACTTAAAGTTACCTTTCGAACTTGGCGGTGCATGAAGTAGAGTTTATATGTTTTTGTGACCCTAGTATATGAAAATATAGTGCAGTCAGCACTATAGCCGTAACGTGAGTCATGTACGCATAAAAGCTGAATGGACTGAGTAACGAACTCGAGACTTCCGGTTTAACAGTCGTACGCTCTACTACTAAACCACGCCATCCCCAATATACATTTAATTTTGTATGCAATATTTGTGATGTACATAATATAACAATACGAGACTTAAGTCTAACACAGAGAACCAAATTGGCGCGGTTAAAATTATTTAAAAAAACAAATAGGAAAAAGAATATAGAAACAAACCAAGACAACCGAACAGAACGCTCCTCCCCCTCCCCCTCCCCGCCAGACATGAATCTGGAATGTTCTCTCTTATCAGCTGGTGTCCCACACGACACAAAAACATGCCAGGCGAGTTATCAACCCGACCAATTATCTGGCTCATGTTTATGGGATCTACCGACCTTGCCATTCCACTTTACCCCCCCCCCCACCCCTTAACCTTCCTTCACTTCAAAGAAGTAGGGGAGGGGGTATGAGGGGGGGGGTGATCGTTACTGTTGTTTCTATCTGTGCCGAACGTTACGCATGAGCTGCTGTGCCAACAAAACAAGTGGGATGTGAGTGAATGTAATTATTATAATAGAAGCAACCAACATCTAAAGCCGATGTTCTGTTGACGGGTTTTTGTCGTTTATTTACTAAACCCCTCAACCATGACGTAAATTTACACGTTTCCTCGTATTCTTCGTTTTTAATAGTATAATATTAAATCCAATTTCCTTCTTCATAGTTAAGCATTACGAATCAGAATGTTATGCGTCTTTGGCTATTTCTTTTTCTTCGTTCTTAATTTTAGTGTTCGAAGGGATTCCCTCCTACACAATTAAGTATACGTGTCAACTGGTTATGCGTCATTGAGGCAATTGACTCCGATTTCAGCCTGCTTTTCTTTTTGGATTCATTTCCATAGCTTTGTCCAACCAAGAACAAACTACAAGGAAGCAGTTGTTTGGCTAGTTGACTCCAGCCTGTTTTTCTTTCTGGATTTGCTTCCTTCCACGAACAAACCACAAGGCATCAGTTGTTTGGTTTAATGTTTTTCTCTCCTAGGTGGAAAAGAGTCTCCAGCTAACAACCCACATGCGCCGGAGGTCCAAACTCCGGACTTTTAGAATTAACAATCAAACGCTCTTCTTCCCCACCATGCCGTCCTAGAAAATACTGCACACGTCTAATAACTCCAAATAGATTTGGAGCTTTCATTAAATCTTCTTATATCTATATAATGAAAACCTCTTTAACAAACAGTGAATGATCAACATACTTAAATATAGTTTTAAACAGTAACAACCAACGTGTGATCTCTTTCATCATAAGCATCATATTTTTTACACAAATGGGCATAAAAGGCATCAGCAAGTAAGTGCCATTTTGTCCTGTCTCTATCTATAACCTCTGCCTGTTGGAATGTTTGGTAACTCTTCTTCAACTATTTGTCCATTGGCCTCAGTTGTTCTCTCTTGCCCTGTAGTGTCCATCTAAGAAACGATAGTGTGTTGACATTTTCACAGAGACACACACCCACATGACTCTATGTGACTCTTTAGATGGATGTTAAGTCTCGGGACACTAAAGCACTGACATACAGCCCTTAAAGTACATAGTGCGTGTTAAAATACCAGAAATATGTCAATGTATCGACTTTATGTCAATCTATACACAGGATATGTCATTGTATAGACTGTATCAATAGAACAGGTCAATCTACAGATCATATATCAGTGTATAAACTGTAACGTGAATATACAGACCAAATGAAGGGCTCAGTGGAAAAAGTACTTAAGTGTATTTTGAGAGTTTTGAGAAAAATGAGTGCAAAGTTTTTAAATTGAAGCTGAAATACCAAAACAGCTGATGCAAAGTATTCGAATTAAGCTACTTCGGTACTTTTTCCATGGCCCAAATTTACAGGGATGGTTTAGGGTAGGTAATCAAATAATATACCGGTCTTAGCTCATTTTTGAAAAAATGTAACTTAAGTACTTTTTTCCACTGAGCCCTTCAAATATTGATCGATAATTTATGGACCAAATGTCGGTCTATAACATATAGACCAAATGTTGATCTATAACATAAAGACCATCAACTCCCCATGCCGTGTCTACAAAGTACAGTGTGTGATGAGTGATGCCGTGTCTACAAAGTACAGTGTGTGATGAGTGAGGCCGTGTCTACAAAGTACAGTGTGTGATGAGTGATTCCTTGTCTACAAAGTACAGTGTGTGATGAGTGATGCCGTGTCTACAAAGTACAGTGTGTGATGAGTGATGCCGTGTCTACAAAGTACAGTGTGTGATGAGTGTTGACGCTGGAATCACCGGCTGCTGGGGGGGGGGGGGGGGAGGTGGCCCCTAGACCGTGACGTGCCGGCCCCACACGTTCCAGCCGGTTAATGCTGCCGTGATGTTGCCGTCACGCTCCACTGACCACAGCTCCGTGCTCGGGTGCGGGCAGCGCCAACCGAAACGTCGATGACGTCATTTCGGTGCCGTTTGATCATTTCGCAATTTTAAAAAAAAATCAAGCGAGCACCAGACAGTGGTGTAGGGGCTTCGATTTTTGGGAGCAGCAAAGATGGGGGGGGGGAGGTTGTAGGGTTTTGGGGGTGGGGTTGTGAGTTAAATGGTAGACTCAATGCTGGTCAAAATAACGTGTAATAGCAATTGCTTATGAATGTCTCCTCCGT